>NC_092116.1:6728280-6885780 GCF_045679555.1 Salvelinus alpinus
TAGTTGATGACTGCGCTGCTGCCTTTACTTGCTTGTGCTAGCTCTCTTTTTGATGACTGTATGTCTGGTGGATTATAGTCAGGCGTGTTCTACTGATTGATGCTGAAAGACAAATTCCAGAATCAAATATTTCAGCATTATTATACAATAGATGCGAAATAGCATTCTGAGACATCACTACACACAGTTCATACAGGTAATGTTAGCTACTGTAGCTAGCCAGCCATCTAACGTCTTATAGCAAGCTTTAACTAGCAATACAAACCGATTGTCATAGCTAGCTAAAGTTAACCAACAGGTTTAATGTTAGCTAGTTAGATAACATTAGGCTATAACTAGCAATGTGAAATGGCATTCTGAGAAAACATCACTAACGTTACACACACTTTATACACATACACAAGTTGTTAGCTAGCAAGCCAGCCACCTAACCTCAGCTAATGTTAACTAGCTAAAAGCAAGCTTTAACTTGGGATCTTTTGTTTAGACATGTCACATTAATGTTAGCTAGCTAAAAAATGAACTATAATCCCAATCCATAGAGTAACATTACTAGCAATACAATCCAATTGTCATAGCAAGCTAAAGTTAACCAAATAACGTTAGGTTTAATGTTAGTTAGCAAGCCAGCCATCGAACTCCAGCTGGCTAGCTAACAGCAAGCTTTATCTTGCAATGAAAACAACTTTGACAAAATGAGTATCTGATATAATATCTGAATCTGTAGCTAGATTCTTACCTGTAGACATGGATGAAAGCTTCACGGCAGACTGCAACAGCTTTTATCAGACATCCTGTGTTGTTTCTGTTTAGTTTGCACAGCTTGTTTGGCCGGTTGTGTTCCACTGATTTCAAAACGTGCTATTTTCAGTGTGAGAGAGAGTCAGCATTCGTCCTCCAGAAAGTAGTCCATCACAACTTTTTCCCACAGAACTTTGTAGATAGCGCCGGATAAATTCAGGGCAGCAATGTTATTGAGAGCAGTAGCAACATATTTACAGTTCTTCAAGGCTAACGTTATATCTTAAAAAGCGAAATAAAAAAATAAAAAAATCAATAAATCAAAAACACCTGCAGTAGGAAGTATTATCTATGCTTTATGAGCAGCTAATTTTTTAGACACAAGATGCAACCCAGCATACCAGTCCAAACTCGTCTCTTGGCATGTCCAGCCCACTCATTATCTCAGCCAATCATGGCTAGCGGGAAGGTTGCTGACTTTCTCTGTGGCTAAACCAACTAGGCTCTTAATTTAACAATTGTATTCGTATTTACAGATGACATACAAGTTTGATAATAACCTCATAAGAGCACGATCAGGTTTACTACCTCTCCCTTCAACCCAAGTCTCAAGTATTGCCAAATAAGACTCAATATAGTAGTCTTAAAAGTAAGTTCCCCACATCCTTCTCCCCGTTCTAAATCCGCGGTTGTCTGTAAAACACCCTCGGGCTCCAACATTTGTGACCCGATTCAGGAAACTAGGCTTACGTCGCACGTCACTACTTCATAGGGGAGCCTTTTGAACGTAATTTGTTTTTATTTGATCAAAATGCGTTTTTTGGCATAAATGCCTTCTCAAACGTGAACTTTCATGTGCCTTATGGGTGTTTAATGCAACCAAACCTCTGGATGAAGATGAGGCCAGAGCATGTTTTTATCTGGAGGTTGAGTTGGTTTAGTTACCAGGTTAATGGCCCTTATTAGTCCAATTACATAAAATAAGGCCTGGTGGTATGGGGTCCTTAGTCAAATCATAGGACTATGGTACTGTGGTACTGTGGACTATATAGTGACGGATCCTTCACATGAAATGGCTCACCCAATCGTCTGAATTTAGATCACAGCCACAGGTATAGTTTCAGGAGCTGTAACTAATTCTCCTGTGTGGAAGTGGAAGATCTTAGAAAAAAATCCTAAAAAGTTGAGGAAGAAAGGGAGAGAGAGAGAAAGACAGAGAGAGAGAGATGAAGAGAGGGAGAGATAAAAAGAGATAGTAAAGCAAAGACATAATCCGTCTTCTGTAACCAGTGGTGCTAATCTTTTTGACGTTCCTCCCCAAGTCTGAATCAAAAGGTCTATTTGCATTTTTTTTTTCACGCTGGAGCTTTGAATTTACACAGCTCTGTGGATTACCTCAACTCAAAACTCTTTGTCATAAATGGGAAGATCACTATCTCTCTTTCTCCTCTCCTCTCCTCCTCTTTTGTTTATTGTTTGTGCTCACAGAAGGAAAGAATCATTACAAATTAATACACAGGCTTTGTCTTTGGCAATGTTCTCTTCTTACACCAACTTTGTTTCGTAAGGATTAGCATATTCTGCTCAATTGGTTATGCAAATCTCCTGCTACAGCTTTCTTTACTGGTGCTGATAACAGACAGAGAGAGAGCGGGAGCTTGGCTCACAAAATGATGTCAGAGCCCGTTACCGCCATTAACCCGCCCTAGGTAGTCAGACAGACTGTTATAACGGGTCAAACTGACATAATTGAAGTCCCTCCCTTTTTGGCGCTGGGACTTTCCTATCTTGCCGGCACAAGACTTTTGCAGTTGGCACGGCGTGCGAGCAGCATAACAAATAGAATTCAGCTGAGGATTCCCTTTAAAAACAGACATTAGAGGCAAGCTAAGGGACAGGAGCTCCCCTGTGGAGAGAGAGGGAATGTCTGGAAGTTGGAGAGAGACAGGTGGCGGCTGGGGAAAATGGCAGAGCGAAAGCAATTAACATTCCCAAATAGTGGCTGGGAAGGAAGGCATCTGTAGAGGATGAAATAGCCTCATGCACTAGAGCCTCAACGTTCATTCATGTGCATGCAGACACACATAAATAAATAAAAATATTTTTATCTTTATTTAACTAGGCAAGTCAGTTAAGAACAAATTCATATTTTCCATGATGGCCAAGAAACAGTGGGTTAACTGCCTTGTTCAGGGGCAGAACGACAGATTTTTACCTTGTCAGCTCAGGGATTCGATCCAGCAACCTTTAGGTTACAAGTCCGATGCTCTAACCACTAGGCTACCTGCCGCCCAAAGGTGGGTTAACCCTCAAAGTACATTAGCTGGAATGATGCAAAGAATGATGTAAAAAAACTTTTGTCATGATATTTGCTATGTGAGTATCTACTCAGTGGATGAAATAAAGTGACATTTAAAAAAAATACGGTATATTATTAAAACCTTTCCTAACCAGAAACTGCGGATTGATGGCAGCATTTGCGCAAAACTGAAAGCGCGAAAGTAAAACATTTAAACGTGTTAACCTTCGAAAGGCTGCCGGCCCAGACGGCATCCCTAGCCGCGTCCTCGGAGCACGCACAGACCAGCTGGCTGGTGTGTTTACGGATATATTCAATCAATCCCTATCCCAGACTGCTGTCCCCACATGCTTCAAGATGGCCACCATTGTTCCTGTTCCCAAGAAAGCTAAGGTAACTGAACTAAATGACTATCGCCCTGTGGCACTCACTTCTGTCATCATGAAGAGCTTAAAGAGACTAGTCAAGGATTATATCACCTCCACCCTACCTGATACCCTAGACCCACACGAATTTGCTTACTGCCCCAATAGGTCCACTGACGATGCAATCGCCATCACATCGCACACTGCCCTGTCCCATCTGGACAAGAGGAATACCTATGTAAGAATGATGTTCATTGACTACAAATCAGCATTTAACACCATAGTACCTTCCAAACTTATCATTAAGCTTGAGACCCTGGGTCTCGACCCCACCCTGTGCAACTGGGTCCTGGAATTTCTGATGGGCAGCCCCCAGGTGGTGAAGGTAGGAAACAAAATCTCCACCCTGCTGATCCTCAACACTGGGGCCCCACAAGGGTGCGTTCTCAGCCCTCTCCTGTACTCACTGTTCACCCATGACTGGGTGGCCATGCGCGCTTCTAACTCAATCATCAACTTCTAACTCAATCATCAAGTTTGCAGACAACACTACAGTGGTAGGCTTGATTACCAACAACGACGAGACGGCCTACTGGGAGGAGTTGAGGGCCCTTGGAGTGTGGTGTCAGGAAAATAACCTCTCACTCATTTTCAACAAAACAAAGGAGATGATCGTGGACTTCAGGAAGCAGCAGAGGGAGCACCCCCCCCCCCCCATCCACATCGATGGGACAGTAGTGGAAAAGGTGGAACATTTTAAGTTCCTAGGAGTACACATCACGGACAAACTGAAATGGTTCACCCACACAGACACAGCGCCTCTTCAACTTCAGGAGGTTGAAGAAATTTGGCTTGTCACCTAAAACACTCACAAACCTTTACAGATGCACAATCGAGAGCATCCTGTCGGGCTGTATCACCACCTGGTACTGCAACTGCACTGCATGCAAACTCACCGGGAGCAAAATACCTGCCATCCAGGACACCTACAGCACCCGATGTCACAGGAAGGCCAAAAAGATCATCAAGGACAACAACCACCCGAGCCACTGCCTGTTCACCCCGCTATCATCCAGAAGGCGAGGTCAGTACAGGTGCATCAACGCTGGGACCGAGAGACTGAAAAACAGCTTCTACCTCAAGGCCATCAGACTGTTAAACAGACATCACTAACATAGAGAGGCTGCTGCCTACATACAGAATCAAATCACTGGCCACTTTAATAAATGGACTTAATAAAGGTATCACAAGTCACCTTAAAAAACGCCACTTTAATAATGTTTACATATCCTATATTACGCATCTCATATGTATAGACTGTATCCTATACCATCTACGGCATCTTGCCCATGCCGCACGTCCATCACTCATCCATACACTTACTGTATATGTACAGTTGAAGTCGGAAGTTTACATACACTTAGGTTGGAGTCATTAAAACTCGTTTTTCAACCACTCCATAAATTTCTTGTTAACAAACTATAGTTTTGGCAAGTCGGGTAGGACATCTACTTTGTGCATGACTCAAGTCATTTCCCCAACAATTGTTTACAGACAGATTATTTCACTTATCATTCACTGTATCACATTTCCAGTGGGTCAGAAGTTTACATACACTAAGTTGACTGTGCCTGTAAACAGCTTGGAAAATTCCAGAAAATGATGTCATGGCTTTCAAAGCTTCTGATAGGCTAATTGACTCTTTGCTTGACATGATAGGAAAATCAAAAGAAATCAGCCAAGAAAAAAAGTCTGGTTCATCCTTGGGAGCAATTTCCTAACACCTGAAGGTACCACGTTCATCTGTACAAACAAAAGTACGCAAGTATAAACACCATGGGACCACGCAGCCGTCATACCGCTCTGGAAGGAGACCCGTTCTGTCTCCTAGAGATGAACGTACTTTGTTATGCGAGAAGTGCAAATCACTCCCAGAACAACAGCAAAGGACCTTGTGAAGATGCTGGAGGAAACAGGTACAAAAATATCTATATCCACAGTAAAACGAGTCCTATATCGACACAACCTGTAAGGCCGCTCAGCAAGGAAGAAGCCACTGCTCCAAAACCGCCATAAAAATCCAGTCTACGGTTTGCAACTGCACATGGGGACAAAGATCATACTTTTTGGTGAATTGTCCTCTGGTCTGATGAAACAAAAATAGAACTGTTTGGCCATGATGACCATTGTTATGTTTGGAGGAAAAAGGGGGAGGCTTGCAAGCCGAAGAACACCATCCCAACCGTGAAGCACGGGGGTGGCAGCATGTTGTGGTAGTGCTTTGGTGCACTTCACAAAAAAGATGGCATCACGAGGAAAGAAAATGATGTGGATATATTGAAGCAACATCTCAAGACATCAGTCAGGAAGTTAAAGCTTGGTCGCAAATGGGTCTTCCAAATGGACAATGACCCCAAGCATACTTCCAAAGTTGTGGCAAAATGGCTTAAGGACAACAAAGTCAAGGTATTGGAGTGGCCATCACAAAGCCCTGACCTCAATCCTATAGACAATTTGTGGGCAGAACTGAAAAAGCGTGTGCGAGAAAGGATGCCTGACTCAGTTACACCAGCTCTATCAGGAGGAATGGGCCAAAATTCACCCAACTTATTGTGGGAAGCTTGTGGAAGGCTACCCGAAACGTTTGACCCAAGTTAAACAATTTAAAGGCAATGCTACCAAATACTAATTGAGTGTATGTAAACTTCTGACCCACTGGGAATGTGAAGAAATACATATAATCTGAAATAAATCATTCTCTCTACTATTATTCTACTATTATTCTATTTCACATTCTTAAAATAAAGTGGTGATCCTAACTGACCTAAAACAGGGAATTCTTACACGGATTAAATGTCAGGAATTGTGAAAAACTGAGTTTCAATGTATTTGGCTAAGGTGCATGTAAACATCCGACTTCAACTGTACATATTCTTATTCATCCCTTTACATTTGTGTGTATAATGTAGTTGTTGCGAATTTGTTAAGATTACTTGATAGATATTACTGCATTGTTGGAACTAGAAGCACAAGAATTTCGCTACACTCGCATTTGAACATCTGCTAACCATGTGTATGAGACCAATACAATTTGATTTGATTTATTATGTTTTACTTCAATAACAACTGACCCAAAGTATGGTTTGGGGGTCTGCTTTGTGGCCTACCTGAAACAATGCCAGAATGTTCAATATTTCAGCTACTCCATAAAACCAAGTCATCATGCTGTTGTTCTATCTAGAACAGTCTATCTCTATATTTGGTCCAATAGTCTACCTCTCTGTACCACGGTTCCCCTGAGGATACTCAGTAGCTATGTGAGTTCTGCAAACAGAGAAAGAGAGAAAAACAAAGCAAACACACAAGAACAAATGCGTAATCCATCCAATCAGTCGTTCTCCCTGCTCTGCTCTGTCTTTTTGAGTCACACTTCGAAGGCACGCCTCATGTTCCTTAAAGGGCATCCTCAGGCTAGCAGAGACGGTCCAGAAGGAAACAACAACAACAACAAAAGATCCAGCCCTCCCTCAGGTCAAGATGCCTTCCTGTTTCATATAGTAGACCTAACCCCCTCCCCCACCCACCACCACCTTGAGTTAGTGACAATTGTAACATGGGATTGTAAAAAAGAAACGATAAGTGCCTGTTGGTGATGCAGTGGGGAGGAGGGAGGAGAACCTTCTCCTCCTCTGTTTTCTCCTCTCTCTCCCTCATCTCTCTCTCCCTGTCTCTCTCCCCCTATCCCCCCCCCTCTTTCCCTGTCCTCTCTGTGTCCGCTCACAGCCCATACACCCCCGAGCAAAGCTAATTAAATCCTTATAAGTGAGTCGCCTCGCCTCGCCTCGCCTGCCATCCCAGTTTCTCAGAAAGGTCAGCCCACTCACAGGCATGAGGCAGACATTTTTCATTACTATTTTTCTTTGGAGAAATTTAGCAGATTGTTAATTATCCGATTACAAGTTTGCTTTTTAAAGGGCACCACACATTGCCCCGAGTCGGATGGCTGGAGAGGAGGAGGATAAGGAGGAGAGGACTGAGTCGGATGGCTGGAGAGGAGGAGGTTAAGGAGGAGAGGACTGAGAAGGGGGCTGCTTCACAGAGAGAGTGAGTCAAGGGAGAGGGAGAGAGAGAGGGAGGGAGAGAGGGATGAAGAGACCTTGTGGCCAGATGCCTTTCCATGGCAGCATGTATCTCTCTCTCTCTCTCCAAATATCAACGACGGAGGACAAGGGGAACAGCGGAATCCACACCAGGGAAGAAGCCAACAGAGACACCACGGTGAATCTAGCCTCTGGGACTAGTTTATTCAAAGGGGTCTTAGACATACCGCCGTCAACTTCTAGATGTACAGAGAAAAATCCTCAACTTCTACAAAACTTGCAACCCCCGCACGTGCACATGTGCACCCGCGAACATACGCCCACAATCGCTGTGCAAATGAAGCCTGTCATGACAGCCATAAACCATGATGTATTTTCAGTGCAAGATAGGCTACCGAAATAAACTGTGTTTTACACTTGCATTTGGAGCCATTCATTGGAGTCATTCATTTAGCAGCCATAAAATACAGGTTAGAAAGCTACTACTGATTCATCTTTGCCAGAACAATAGGCTACCTGGATATTTAATTGATAATATTAATATTTCAGATAGGCCTATTTTGGTTGCTACTGGCTATATGTCTAAAGATAAGCAGCTGTGACATTGCATTGCTTCAGTGCCTTCAATGTTATGGGAGGAAGATGCAACATATTCTGGCGAATTTATTAAGATATTTGTGAGGAAGAACAGGGCTACTGGCCCTGGCAATGAGCACACTGCAGGCAGGCTGCCCTCCGAAGTGAAGGCGCAGTGTAGACAGAATATGCTTTCCATTTGATCCTGCAACCTCCACTACAAGTACGCCTTGTGATTTTGTTTGTGCTGGACTCCAGAGAAGTGACTTGATACACAATGGGGAGAACAAGTATTTGATACACTGCCGATTTTGCAGGTTTTCCTACTTACAAAGCATGTAGAGGTCTGTAATTTTTTTTATCATAGGTACACTTCAACTGTGAGAGACGGAATCTAAAACAAAAATCCAGAAAATCACATTGTATGATTTTTAAGTAATTCATTTGCATTTTATTGTATGACATAAGTAATTGATACATCAGAAAAGCAGAACTTAATATTTGGTACAGAAACCTTTGTTTGCAATTACAGAGATCATACATTTCCTGTAGTTCTTGACCAGGTTTGCACACACTGTAGCAGGGATTTTGGCCCACTCCTCCATACAGACATTCTCCATATCCTTCAGGTTTCGGGGCTGTCGCTGGGCAATACGGACTTTCAGCTCCCTCCAAAGATTTTCTATTGGGTTCAGGTCTGGAGACTGGCTAGGCCACTCCAGGACCTTGAGATGCTTCTTACGGAGCCACTCCTTAGTTGCCCTGGCGGTGTGTTTCGGGTCGTTGTCATGCTGGAAGACCCAGCCACGACCCATCTTCAATGCTCTTACTGAGGGAAGGAGGTTGTTGGCCAAGATCTCGCGATACATGGCCCCATCCATCCTCCCCTCAATACGGTGCAGTCGTCCTGTCCCCTTTGCAGAAAAGCATCCCCAAAGAATGATGTTTCCACCTCCATGCTTCACAGTTGGGATGGTGTTCTTGGGGTTGTACTCATCCTTCTTCTTCCTCCAAACACGGCGAGTGGAGTTTAGACCAAAAAGCTCTATTTTTGTCTCATCAGACCACATGACCTTCTCCCATTCCTCCTCTGGATCATCCAGATGGTCATTGGCAAACTTCAGACGGGCCTGGACATGCGCTGGCTTGAGCAGGGGGACCTTGCGTGCGCTGCAGGATTTTAATCCATGACGGCGTAGTGTGTTACTAATGGTTTTCTTTGAGACTGTGGTCCCAGCTCTCTTCAGGTCATTGACCAGGTCCTGCCATGTAGTTCTGGGCTGATCCCTCACCTTCCTCGTGATCATTGATGCCCCACGTGGTGAGATCTTGCATGGAGCCCCAGACCGAGGGTGATTGACCGTCATCTTGAACTTCTTCAATTTTCTAATAATTGCGCCGGTTGTTGCCTTCTCACCAAGCTGCTTGCCTATTGTCCTGTAGCCCATATTGAGTGTGTGGACAGGTGTCTTTTATACAGGTAAAGAGTTCAAACAGGTGCAGTTAATACAGGTAATGAGTGGAGAACAGGAGGGCTTCTTAAAGAAAAACTAACAGGTCTGTGAGAGCCGGAATTCTTACTGGTTGGTAGGTGATCAAATACTTATGTCATGCAATAAAATGCAAATGAATTACTTAGAAATCATACAATGTGATTTTCTGGATTTTTGTTTTAGATTCCGTCTCTCACAGTGGAAGTGTACCTATGATAAAAATTACAGACCTCTACAGGCTTTGTAAGTAGGAAAATCTGCAAAATCGGCAGTGTATCAAATACTTGTTCTCCCCACTGTATCTCTTGTTGATATTGGCTACTAACATGAATGACTTTCAGCTTCAAATGCAGATGTAAAACACAGTTTATTTCTGTGACCTATCTTGTGTTTTGAAAATGCATCACCGTTTATGGCTGTAATTACAGTCTACATTTGCGCAGCGATTGTGTGCGCATGTTCTCATGTGCACACGAGCAAGTGCGTTCCCGGGGGTCGCAAGGTCCCTCCCCTCTGAACATATCCTCCAATGGGCTTTGAGAAGGAGGCGAGAAGAGCAAGATGGATTCAGTGGTAGATGTAAATGTAAATCCGGGACACTCCAATTAGTATGATATGTTAGGTTTCGTATGATATGTATTCATTTGTGGATGTCCATCATTCATTTCGTATGATATGTTACGAATTACAATTCGTATGGTATGTTAAAAATTGCAATTCGTACAATGTGTAACGAATTTTCAAAATGTATGATATGTTATGAATTCCAATTAGCTGTGGCTAACATTAGCTAGGTTGCAAGGCAGTTAATGCTAACGTTAGCTAGGTGGCTAACTTTAGCTAGGGGTAAGGGTTAAGATTATGGTTAAGGTTAGGGTTAGGAATTAGGTTAAAGGGTTAGGGTTTGGGGAAGGTTAGCTAGCATACTACGTAGTTGAAAAGTAGCTTATAAGTAGTTGTAAATGATAAAGTTGTCCATGATGACATTTGAACACACAACCTTCAGGTTGCTAGACATTCTTGTTATACGCCTACACCTCCACACCAACCAACCACCCACCCTAATTCAATTTTTTGCCTGAAAGGGGAATTTCACCCTGGCTCTGCCATGGCATATAGTCATTACTATATTAACAACTTCACTTTTTTATAATAAACATCAAAATTATCCAAACCAAAAGTTTGAACTAACATTTTAATTTCACTGGTAAAATCGGGAAGTTTCGACTTCCTGTGTATTCGTCTGTTCATAGTAAACCACAAAGTTTGGCATTGACAGCGAATGCAGATACCGTCCTCTAAGGGAGATGGGGCGTACCCACAAACTTGGATGATGGCATTGTGTACTTATAATGAACAACACACAGCAATCTGAGAACTTATTTAGGCTTTTTTGGGGGGGGGGGATTTTATTTGACAATTTTATTTTTTCACTAACGTTTGTCATCATGCCTGTGTGGTGTTCTGTGCCTGGCTGTGCTAATTTTCAAACAATGAGTTTTCTTTCACCGTTCTACCTACCAAAGATTTACACTGATGCTGCCAGTGGCTTGCGGCTTTCAAGAATGATGAGCTTTAAGGTGACCAAAGTTAATCAGAGCGATTTTCAGGCTGAACTGCTGGGGAATCCAGTTCAACGAAAGCTGAGAAGCCGTCATTGAAAATAGGAATTTTGTCTTAACTGACTTGTCTAGTTAAATAAAATAAAAATACACACAAATGTAAAGGGATGAATAAGAATATGTACATATAAATATACGGATGAGCGATGACCGCGCGTCATAGGCAAGATGCAGTAGATGGTATAGAGCAGTATATACAGTGGGGCAAAAAAGTATTTAGTCAGCCACCAATTGTGCAAGTTCTCCCACTTAAAAAGATGAGAGAGGCCTGTCATTTTCATCATAGGTACACTTCAACTATGACAGACAAAATGAGGAAAAAAAATCCAGAAAATCACATTGTAGGATTTTTTATGAATTTATTTGCAAATTATGGTGGAAAATAAGTATTTGGTCACCTACAAACAAGCAAGATTTCTGGCTCTCACAGACCTGTAACTTCGTCTTTAAGAGGCTCCTCTGTCCTCCACTCGTTACCTGTATTAATGGCACCTGTTTGAACTTGTTATCAGTATAAAAGACACCTGTCCACAACCTCAAACAGTCACACTCCAAACTCCACTATGGCCAAGACCAATCGAGCTGTCAAAGGACACCAGAAACAAAATTGTAGACCTGCACCAGGCTGGGAAGACTGAATTTGAAATAGGTAAGCAGCTTGGTTTGAAGAAATCAACTGTGGGAGCAATTATTAGGAAATGGAAGACATACAAGACCACTGATAACCTCCCTCGATCTGGGGCTCCATGCAAGATCTCACCCTGTGGGGTCAAAATGATCACAAGAACGGTGAGCAAAAATCCCAGAACCACACGGGGGGACCTAGTGAATGACCTGTAGAGAGCTGGGACCAAAGTAACAAAGCCTACCATCAGTAACACACTACGCCGCCAGGGACTCAAATCCTGCAGTGCCAGACGTGTCCCCCTGCTTAAGCCAGTACATGTCCAGGCCCGTCTGAAGTTTGCTAGAGAGCATTTTGATGATCCAGAAGAAGATTGGGAGAATGTCATATGGTCAGATAAAACCAAAATAGAACTTTTTGGTAAAAACTCAACTCGTCGTGTTTGGAGGACAAAGAATGCTGAGTTGCATCCAAAGAACACCATACCTACTGTGAAGCATGGGGGTGGAAACATCATGCTTTGGGGCTGTTTTTCTGCAAAGGGACCAGGACGACTGATCCGTGTAAAGGACAGAATGAATGGGGCCATGTATCGTAAGATTTTGAGTGATAACCTCCTTCCATCAGCAAGGGCATTGAAGATGAAACGTGGCTGGGTCTTTCAGCATGACAATGATCCCAAACACACCGCCCGGGCAACGAAGGAGTGGCTTCGTAAGAAGCATTTCAAGGTCCTGGAGTGGCCTAGCCAGTCTCCAGATCTCAACCCCATAGAAAATCTTTGGAGGGAGTTGAAAGTCCGTGTTGCCCAGCAACAGCCCCAAAACATCACTGCTCTAGAGGAGATCTGCATGGAGGAATGGGCCAAAATACCAGCAACAGTGTGTGAAAACCTTGTGAAGACTTACAGAAAACGTTTGACCTCTGTCATTGCCAACAAAGGGTATATAACAAAGTATTGAGATAAACTTTTGTTATTGACCAAATATTATTTTCCACCATCATTTGCAAATAAATTCATAAAAAATCCTACAATGTGATTTTCTGGATTTTTCTTTCTCATTTTGTCTGTCATAGTTGAAGTGTACCTATGATGAAAATTACAGGCCTCTCTCATCTTTTTAAGTGGGAGAAATTGCACAATTGGTGGCTGACTAAATACTTTTTTGCCCCACTGTACATATGAGATGAGTAATGTAGGATATGTAAACATTATTAAAGTGGCGTTATTTAAGGTGACTAGTGATACCTTTATTAAGTCCATTTATTAAAGTGGCCAGTGATTTGAGTCTGTATGTTGGCAGCAGCCTCTCTATGTTAGTGATGGCTGTTTAACAGTCTGATGGCCTTGAGATAGAAGCTGTTTTTCAGTCTCTCGGTCCCAGCTTTGATGCACCTGTACTGACCTCGCCTTCTGGATGATAGCGGGGTGAACAGGCAGTGGCTCGGGTGGTTGTTGTCATTGATGATCTTTTTGGCCTTCCTGTGACATCGGGTGCTGTAGGTGTCCTGGAGGGCAGGTAGTTTGCCCCTGGTGATGCGTTGTGCAGACCGCACTACCCTCTGAAGAGCCTTGCGGTTGAGGGCAGTGCATTTGCAGTACCAGGTGGTGATACAGCCCAACAACATGCTCTCGATTGTGCATCTGTAAAAGTTTGTGAGTGTTTTAGGTGACAAGCCAAATTTCTTCAGCCTCCTGAAGTTGAAGAGGCCCTGTTTTGCCTTCTTCACCACACTGTCTGTGTGGGTGGACCATTTCAGTTTGTCTGTGATGTGTACGACGAGGAACTTAAAACTTTCCACCTTCTCCACTACTGTCCCATCGATGTGGATGGGGGGATGCTCCCTCTGCTGTTTCCTGAAGTCCACGATCATCTCCTTTGTTTTGTTGACGTTGAGTGAGAGGTTATTTTCCTGAGGGTCCTCACCTCCTCCCTGTAGGCCGTCTCGTCGTTGTTGGTAATCAAGCCTACTATTGTAGTGTCGTCTGCAAACTTGATGATTGAGTTGGAAGTGTGCATGGCCACGCAGTCATGGGTGAACAGTGAGTACAGGAGAGGGCTGAGAACGCATCCTTGTGGGGCCCCAGTGTTGAGGATCAGCGCGGTGGAGATGTTGTTTCCTACCTTCACCACCTGGGGGCGGCCCATCAGAAAGTCCAGGACCCAGTTGCACAGGGCGGGGTCGAGACCCAGGGTCTCAGGCTTAATGATGAGTTTGGAGGGTACTATGGTATTAAATGTTGAGCTGTAGTCAATGAACAGCATTCCTACATAGGTATTCCTCTTGTCCAGATGGGACAGGGCAGTGTGCGGTGTGATAGCGATTGTATCGTCAGTGGATCTATTGGGGTCGGTAAGCAAATTGGAGTGGGTCTAGGGTGTCAGGTTGGGTGGAGGTGATATGCTTCTTGACTAGTCTCTCAAAGCACTTCATGATGACAGAAGTGAGTGCTACGCGCAGTAGTCATTTAGTTCAGTTACTTTAGCTTTTTTGGGAACAGGAACAATGGTAGCCATCTTGAAGCATGTGGGGACAACAGACTGGGATAGGGATTGATTGAATATGTCCGTAAACACACCAGCCAGCTGGTCTGCGCATGCACTGAGGATGCAGCTAGGGATGCCATCTGGGCCGACAGCCTTGCGAGGGTTAACATGTTTAAATGTTTTACTCATGCTGGCCACGGAGAAGGAGAGCCCACAGGCTTTGGTAGCGGGCCGTGTCAGTGGCACTGTGTTGTCCTCAAAGTGAGCAAAGAAGTTGTTTAATTTGTCTGGGAGCAAGACGTCGATGTCCGCGACGGGGCTGGTTTTCTTTTTGTAATCAGTGATTTACTGACCCTGCCACATACGTCTCGTGTTTGAGCCGTTGAATTGTGACTCTACTTTGTCTCTATACTGACACTTTGCTTGTTTGATTGCCTTGCGGAAGGAATAGCTGCACTTTGTATTCGGTCATGTTTCCAGTCGCCTTGCCATGATTAAAAGCGGTGGTTCACCCTTTCAGTTTTGCGAGAATTCTGCCATCAAGCCACGGTTTCTGGTTAGGAAAGGTTTTAATAGTCACAGTGGGTACAATATCTTCGATGCACTTGCTAATAAACTCGCTCACCGAGTCAGTGTATACATCGATGTTGTTGTCTGAGGATATTCGGAACATATCCCAGTCCACGTGATCGAAGCAATGCTGAAGCGTGGAATCCGATTGGTCAGACCAGCGTTGGACAGACCTGAGCACGGGCGTTTCCTGTTTTAATTTCTGTCTATAGGCTGGAAGCAACAAAATGGAGTCATGGTCAGATTTTCTGAAGGCAGGGTGAGGGAGGGCTTTGTATGCATCGTGGAAGTTAGAGTAGCAATGATCCAGAATGCTAGCAGCCCGCTGATCGAATTTAGGAAGTCTCGTTCTCAGGTTAGCTTTGTTAAAATCCCCGGCTACAATAAATGCAGCCCCAGGATGTATGTATTCCAGTTTACATAGAGTCCAGGGAAGTTCTTTCAGGGCCAACGAGGTATCTGCTTGTGGGGGATATACATGGCTGTGACTATAATCGAATAGAATTCTCTTGGAAGATAATGCGGTCGGCATTTGATTGTAAGGAATTCTAGGTCAGGTGAACAAAAGGACTTAAGTTCCTGTATGTTGTGATTACACCATGAGTCGTTAATCATAAGGCATACACCCCAGCCCTTCTTCTTATCAGAGAGATGTTTGTTTCTGTCAGAAACTGGGTGGCTGTACCGACTCCGACAACATATGAGCCATGTTTCCATGAAACAGAGAATGTTACAATCTCTGATGTGTCTCTGGAAGGAAACTCGTGCCCTAATTTCGTCCACCTTGTTATCTAGAGATTGGACATTGGTGAGTAATATGCTCGGGAGCGGTGGATGGTGTGCTCGCCTTCTGAGTCTGGCCATTAGGCCGCTCCGTCTGCCTCTCCTGCGGCAACCGCGTTGTTTTGGGTCGGCCTCTGGGATAAGATCCCACGTCCAGGGTGGAGGTCCGAACAAAGGATCCACTTCGGGAAAGACGTATTCCTGGTCGTAATGTTGTTAAGTTGTCATCGCTTTTATATCCAATAGTTCTTCCCAGCTGTATGTAGTAACACTTGACATTTCCTGGGCTAACAATGTAAGAAATAATACATAAAATAATACATAAAAAAACAAATAGCTGCATAGTTTCCTAAGGACCTGAAGCGAGGCGACCATTTGTGTCGGCGCCATCATTGATACCATTGATTTTTTCCTTCAAAACAAAACGGAAGATTCTTGATTAGAGGAAATGTAACGCTAGCAAGCTTGCTAGCTTAGCTGGACTAGCTAGCTAGGTAAGTTAGCTACTGTTAGCTAGCTAATGAACTCTGAAAGCCATCCGCTAAATCATATAGCTATCTTTTTTGGTATGCTTTACACACTGTCAATCAATTTTGTCTATGCCATGGTAGTCACTGCTAGACTGGTAGCTACCTTCAGCAGAGTAAACATTATTATTATTATTTTTTTTTTTAACTAGACAAGTCAGTTAAGAGCAAATTCTTACTTACAATGATGGCCTACCCTGGCCAAACCTTAACCCGGATGATGCTGGTCCAATTCTACGCAGCCCTATGGCGGCGCAAAAACATGCATGTTGTTTGTTTTATTTTTGACTGACAATAGCAAACGTAAACTACCTAATGTTAGTAAATAAGAGTAGCTTAATCTGGTAGCCATCTATTCCACCCTTGTCTGGAATGTGTATACATCGTCTATGGTTGGTTAGTTGGTTCTCAGCTGGCTAGCAATCTTGCTGCCAATTTAGTGACGCTAGTTAACTAATAGCAACCTGCCAATATTGAAATGTCCAGGTATGTTAGGTATGCTAAGCTAGCTAGTCTAATAGAGATCAATACAATTAGTGGGGTGGTTAAATTGTGTATTGTTGTGTATTTTGTTGTAAGTGGTACATAATGTCATTCCACCAACCTGCGCTTCCAACCCCTAACTCTGCACAAGGTGAAGGTAAGTTGGCAAAAATATTTAGAAACTGACAGCTAAGATAGCTCAATTTACAGTAAGCATGGTATAAACACAAACTGGGTAGTGTTTGTATGGTTTGTGTTATGGGGTTACATGTGATCAGAGGTAGCCTGAGGACCACAGAGTATCTTCCGGACCGTGTAATCAATTTAGTCCACCCCTCTTCTCTTTTTATCTATTATTTCTGTAAAACTAATTTTACCTCTCTCCCAGTAATGGATACCAAAAATCCTTGGTTAATTCCCTTTATCTGGTGTAACAATCTGTAGCTAATAGAACTGGTGGTCATGATGAATGCCATTCGCAAAGAAACATATAGTAAGAAATATAGTAAGAAAAGTGTACTAAAGTTCAGGGAATACTTGTAAAGCTGTAGGAGTCATGATCAAACTGCCATTCAGCTCCTCTTGAGTCATCTGCTTGAAATCCAGAATGTCTAATCCATAGGGAAGGATACAGTTCACGGGATAAAGTCCTGCTATAATGACACATGCAGGCAAAGAAATTCTGTTTTTGGATCTAGAATCCACTCCAGGAAGCACCCCAGGCACCACAAGGTATTGTCTGTAAGACAAAACAAAGAATAGAAATGATACTCTATTGTAGAGTTTGAACGGCAGTTGACCTGTGCCAGCATAACATCAACATTAGGGTAGACTAGTTGAACATGCATACATGTGCACAGGCACAGGAATTACATTTACAACAACATCTAGCCTACTAATAGAATGAAATATGGCATAACCCACAACCTTTGCACAATGACCAAACCGTACAAAGGTAGGTAGGCAGACAATATCTACCTACAGGCATGTCTATCAGGCATGCTTAGGCAAATATTTTTATAGTAAAAACAGCTTTAGTTTTATTGATTTACAAACTATTATTGTTTCTCCTCACTGTTTCAAAGTAAACTTACCTAGCTAGCTTGCTGGATATACAATACTTGTGTTATGCCTATAGATTTATGAGATTGAAATACATCCACGGTCATAACGATAACCAATATCAACCCCCGTCAATTATGTTACATAGCTAGCTAGTAGCATTATTTACAGTTGCTGATGTTACACATGTTTGCTAATAAGTTACAAACGTGAGGCGTGGCACATAACAATAAAAAAGTGTCTGTCCTCGGTTGCAACACTCCCTAACGAGTTCCAAACTGCCGCTGGAAGCAAAGTCAACACAATAACTGTTTGTCGGGAGCTTCATGAAATTGGTTTCCATGGCCGAGCACCAGCCTAATCACCATGGCCGATCACCATGCGCAATGCCAAGTGTCGGCCGGAGTGGTGTAAAGCTCGCTGCCATTGGAATCTGGAGCAGTGGAAACACGTTCTCTGGAGTGATGAATCACGCTTCACAATCTGGCAGTCTGACGGATGAATCTGGGTTTGGCGGATGCCAGGAGAACACTACCTGCCCGAATGCATAGTGCCAACTGTAAAGTTTGGTGGAGGAGGAATAATGGTCTGGGGCCATTTTTAATGGTTTGAGATAGGCCCCTTAGTTCCAGGGAATGGAAATCTTAACGCTACAACATACAATGACATTCTAGACAAT
Source organism: Salvelinus alpinus (assembly GCF_045679555.1). Taxonomy (NCBI): domain Eukaryota; kingdom Metazoa; phylum Chordata; class Actinopteri; order Salmoniformes; family Salmonidae; genus Salvelinus; species Salvelinus alpinus. Next base: position 6,746,695 of record NC_092116.1, read on the forward strand.
TCTGTGCTTTCAAATTTGTTGCAACAGTTTGGGGAATGGCCTTTCCTGTTTCAGCACGTGAATGCCACTGTGCACAAAGCGAGGTCCATACAGAAATGGTTTGTCGAGATCGGTGTGGAAGAACAAGTTTCCACATACTTTTGCTCATGCAGTGTATGTGTGGCAGAACACATGCCCTCACTTCCAATATGGGTTCCTGCCAAGTGCTTACCGCCCCACCACGGGATAACTCTCTCAATTTCAACCTATACTTTAGCCCAGTGACATGGATGGTGCCTTTATCACTACGCTCACCCCACGCCGCAGTCTATTCTGTCTAAGGGACATCGGGGATGATTTAACAGCAGTGAGATTCCTAGTGGACCAGTGCTAATGGTCATGTTATCTGTTGTTTCTTTATTCCAGTCATTTAGCACCCCTGGGTATGCTGGTTTTCATCCCAGCCAAACTATTAATCAATATTGTGTGTTATTGAGCCGATAATTGAGCAGTGAATCAGGTCTGACATCGCCTAAACATTGATGAAACATCTCTGTTATGCCCTCTGGTCAACTGTGGGAAGATCGGAGAAAACAAGCAGAGAGATGCAGGTGTGGTGAAATCATTTGAATTTTGTTTGTGTTGAAATGAATGAGTTAGTTCCGATTTTTTACTGTAAGTGTCTACTGCTGACTCATCTATTCCTTATTTGCGTTACATTCTATTCCAGTATTTTATTTTCATGTCGGTGTATAGTACATGCGTTCCAGGAATATCTCCCCATCACCCTACCTCAACCCCTGCTCTCCATACTCTGCCTTGGGCCTTGACTAATCAGGCGATGACATCATATACACATCACCCCCACCCCTTACATCCTGGGGTCACAAATGTTCAAGAGCCCATCTACAGAAGGAAACATTGCTAAACCAATAAGCAGGGGGAAAAAACAAATAAATAAGTAGATAGCTCCCTCCACTGACATGAGCCTAATTTGAGCTAATAAAGGCCTTGTCGAGGTCTATGCAGAGAGGAGAGTTGATCAAGTGTCTGTCCACGCAATCTCACTCAATTGCTCACTTGCCCAATAAACTCACCAGTGCCACTCTCTCTCTCACTGTGGAGTAGATGGAGAGAGAATATAGAGAAACGGGCTGCGAGAATAGGAGCATGTGGTCGGGTGGTCAGACAAGGGCGTCCTGAGAGCGTGAAGTCGGAGCCGGAGCTATTGTTATTCAGCTCTCCAACGCTCGGGCACGCGCACACACACATGTACCGTACACTCGCATAGTCACGCACACACACGGACAACAGGCGGACACACAGTACAGATTTGGAAGCCTATTCAGGAGACAGGCCGAGTCTTCTTTTGTAGGATACCCTCTGGATCGATGAGGAGGAGCAGCATGTTACATTGGGGGTTGATGAGAGTGAAATGAGTGAGAATGGACAGAATTAGTATGTTCTACTCCTCTAACCTTTTCTCCTTCTGTTCTCTTTTCTTCGGCGGTGGCCCCAATCAGCACGCCCCAGTAATCCCTGTTGCTGTGATCTGATTGTCCGCAGCCTGCGGTGGGCAGGCAATCAGTGCCATCGCATCACTTTGTGCAGATGCTTATGCCTCAGAGGGAGCGAGGGATGACAGAGGGGGAGGGAAATGGAGAGAGGGACTAGGGGTATGGGAGAAAGAGACTATGAGTAAGGACAAGAGAGGGAGAGAGATTAAGGAGAGAGGGAGAGGGGAAAAGTAAGGGAAGGTAGATGAGAAGGGGAGAGGGAAGATGACATTAAGACAAGGCGAGCAGGGAATGGAGGAAAAGAGGAAAGGGAGACAGAATGGGAGAGTGAGAGAATGTGAGTAAGTGCAAAAAGGGATGTTTTCAGAAAGAGTTGGGGACAAAACTCACAGCCGGCCTGGCTTGACATTACTACTTCTATATAGACATTGCTACTTCATTCTTATATAACGCTATACGTGATCTGATCTAGAGAGACACACATCAGATGACTACAGCATCAAAGCAACAAATTTCACAGTAAGAGAAACGAACACGTCAAAAGAACATTGACACATCCAAGTCGACTGGGGACGGCGAAACGACAAACAAGGGAGCATGTCAAAATGTCCCCGTTTTTGATTTCCCTCCATCCATTCCTTTCCTTCCCTCAATCACGCTCATTTCCTCTGCACTCTACTCTTATTAGCCCTCGTCTTAAGCGCTGCGGCTCTGCTAACGAGTTAATTGAAGCCTTGTTAAGACTTTTGTAGGTGACATTGAGAGTCAGATTGCCTTCAGTGTATGAGAACGAGCCTAGCTAGAGGGCTAGTGGGCTGGGGGAGGGAAAATTTACTCTGGGAGAGTGAAGTTCATTGCTTATTATTCAATGCTCAGTTTGCCTGATTATTGTGGTCCCCTGACTATAAACATGCACGCATGCACACTCCGTTCTGCGGTGTTATGGTTTAGGCCTGTGGCCGCAGTGCGCTCAAGGCTCCACAGTTGTCGGTGAGCAGGTTGACCGTGCAGACAAACAGACAGACAGGAAGCTGCTGTAGATGGACCTGGGGCTGATGGTTCTCTGCTTCTCCTAGGAGCCCTGAGGACAGTGGACAGGCCCCGTCAACACACACACACACAACACGCACGCACGCACACACACATTCACACACACACACAAGCATATGGAGCTTACAAGCAGAGAGGAGAGTGTCCTTTCAGACAACGACAGAGTGAACATATATTGTGCATTTGGGAAAGACCCGTTGACTTTTTCTTTCATATTTTGTTACGTTACAGCCTTTTTCTAAAATTGATTACATTGTTTTTTCCCCCTCATCAATCTACACACAATACCCCATGATGACAAAGGCAAAAACTGTTTAAATGTATTTTATTCTTTTGCTAAAAAATAAAAAATATAAAAACAGAAATATAACATTTACATAAGTATTCAAACCCTTTACTCAGTACTTTGTTGAAGCACCTTTGGCAGCGATTACAGCCTTGAGTCTCATTGGGTATGAAGCTACAAGCTTGGCACACCTGTATTTGGAGAGTTTGTCCCATTCTTCTCTGCAGACCCTCTCAAGCTCTGTCAGGCTGGATGGAGAGCGTCACTGCACAGCTATTTTCAGGTCTGAGAGGCTTCCGTCTCTTCCGTCTCGCCACTCTACTATAACGGCCTGATTGGTGGAGTGCTGCAGAGATGGTTGTCCTTCTGGAAGGTTTTCCCATCTTCACAGAGGAACTCTGGAGCTCTGTCAGAGTTTACCATCAGGTTCTTGGTCTCTTCCTTGACCAAGGCCGTTCTCTCCCAACTTCTCAGTTTGGCCGGGCGGCCAGCTCTAAGAACTTCTTCCATTTAAGAATGATGGAGGCCACTGTGTTCTTGGGGACCTTCAATTCTGCAGAAATGTTTTGGTACCTCGACACAATCCTGTCTATCGACAATTCCTATAAACTCTTGGCTTGGTTTTTGCTCTGACATACACTGTCACCTGTGGGACCTTATAGACAGGTGTGTGCCTTTCCAAATCATGTCCAATCAATTGAATTTACCACAGGTGGACTCCAATCAAGTTGTAGAAACATCTCAAGGATGATCAATGGAAACAGGATGAATTTTGAGTCTCATAGCAAAGGGTCTGAACACATATGTAAATCTGATATTTCTGTATTTTGCAAAAATATCAAAAAACATGTTTTCGCTTTGTCATTGTGGGATTTTGTGTGTAGATTGATGAGGACTTAAAAACATTTTTTTTTTTTTAGAATATGACTGTAACGTAACAAAGTTTGTAAAAAGTCAAGGGGTCTGAATACTTTCCGAATGCACTGTAACTTAGAAGTGAAATATAGGAAGTGTGCTTAAATGTATATGCATACTTCATGTGTGTGCCAATGCATGTGGCTAATCTAACACGAGACTGCAGGGACCCCTTCCAGGTTGAGTGGGACAGCCTGAGCCTGTTATGACAGGTGATTGCGTCGAGCTAGTGTTCTGTCTAGACAGGTCAGTCAGACTGGCACACCACTACGACTGATTGTCCACTAGACAAGCGCCTCCTATGACCTTTTCTCTTCCACCATCATCCACTAGAATAGATAAAACACTTATACACCTCCAAAAGCACTTACGGTCTCTATCACAATCCCTGCAGTAAAGAAATAGAGCAGAAGCACACAGACTTATTTTTGTCACGCTTTGAGAATAGTGGATTTGATGAGACTTTACTGTTATAATCTCTCCAATCTCTTTTCTCTCTCTCTGACAGCAACATTTTTGTAATTTTTTGGGATTGATTAGAACTCATTTGAATGAATTTGTTTTAGTTTAGGAATTTGGGCTTGTTCTTTGGAGAAGCTAAGTTAGATTGAGTATAGGGACATAGAAATTCTTCCGCTTATTTCCAGTTTTCTGAAAACGGAAACCCTAATCCTCAATCAAGAACCAGACAAGAACCATAAACAATAAAAATGGCTGATGATTGAATTTGATATAATTATTTTTTTCTTCAGAAAAAAAGTACTTTTGTGTGTGATTAGATTTCAACAGACTCATATATTGTCACATTATACTCATAAGCACCATCATTGAAGAGCACTGACACAGGGAAATAATATTAGTAAAATGTTCAATCCATTACAGGCACACCAGGGAGGCATAACCCCTCCAAAGAAATAGAGAATGACATGGAATGGTACAGCATTAGAAATAGAATATCTAGAAGTGACATTCCCTTTCAAATCAACATTCCCTCTGGTTCTAGAACTTCTAGTTCTATGTGAACAGTAACACTCCTATGCCTGTGTTATTGTAACACATGCAGTGCATCATGTGAATGACTAATGGCCTATGACCAGGGATGGGCAAAAATGACAAAATACTATTACAAAGTACAGAGACAAAAAAACATGAAGATCAATGTATCAAAATAAACTCAAGTATTTAATTAAAATACATGTATTGTATTTTGAAATAGAAAAATACATTTGCAAGTTGCCGGCCCGAACAGGAATATCTAGAATATGAGCAACAAGTCACTATGGATAGGAGTGTCTGCTAAATTACCTAAATGTATATGTGAAAATGAACATACCAAAATGAACTGCAAAGCACACTGGGTATTATTATTAGCCTTGATTTGGGGCGGAGCAAATTAGGATAATACTCAGAATGCTTTGCAATTGTTCATTTTTACATGTACATTTTTGTCATTTTGCAGACGCTTGTCCAGAGCAATTAGTGCATTAATCTTAAGATACCTAGGTGAGACAACAACATATCACATTCACATCAAGTACATTTTCCCTCAACAAAGTATTTACCATTTTTACATATACATTATATTTAGTTAATTTAGCAGATGCTCTTATCACACCATAGTGCTATCAGACTTGTGATACCAATGCAGGGTGATTAAGGGGTGACAAAAAATGTGAACCTCTATAAAAAAAATTATAAAGAAAAGTATTTAGTATTTTGAAAATGCTAAATACACTTTTGTTTTGATACATTGAAGTGTAGTTCAGCCCAATGTAATTTAAATGACAAAATACTCAGAAGTTATTAACATGTAAGAGAAATACTGCCCATCTCTGCCTAAGACACATGGAAAGGAGGTGGGTGAGAGATAGAGCGAGAGGAAAGGGACAGTGAGTGGTTATGGTGGAGAAGAGTGAAGAGGGGGAGAGAGAGAGGGAGAGAGCGAGAAAGAGGTGAGCAACAGTGAGTGGTTATGGAGGAATGAGAGGTGGAGAAAGAGAGACAGACAGACAGACAGACAGACAGACAGACAGACAGACAGACAGACAGACAGACAGACAGACAGACAGACAGACAGACAGACAGACAGACAGACAGACAGACAGACAGACAGACAGACAGACATGGAAAGGAGGTGGGTGAGAGATAGAGCAAGAGGAAAGGGACAGTGAGTGGTTATGGTGGAGAAGAGTGAAGAGGGGGAGAGAGAGGGAGAGAGCGAGAAAGAGGTGAGCAACAGTGAGTGGTTATGGAGGAATGAGAGGTGGAGAAAGAGAGACAGACAGACAGACAGACAGACAGACAGACAGACAGACAGACAGACAGACGGGCAGGGGAGCGAGTGAGAGAGAGAGTGAGAGAGTGGTGCCGTTCCAACCTAATTGATAGTCCAGGTGTCATCTTTCCAGTCAATGTTGATTAGCTCCTGAACATATAACCTGGGGAGAAAATTAAATATTGATTTATTTTTCTCTTCTTTTTTCGCCATCCCCCTCTCTTTTCTTTTACTCTGATGGAATTTTCAATTGTGAAGGTAACCTGACTAAATGACTACCACCCCGTAGCACTCACGTCGGTAGCCATGAAGTGCTTTGAAAGGCTAGTCATGGCTCACATCAATACCATCATCCTGGAAACCCTAGACCCACTCCAATTCACATACCGCCCCAACAGATTCACAGATGACGCAATCTCAATCGCACTCCACACTACCCTTTCCCACCTGGACAGAAGGAACACCTATGTGAGAATGCTGTTCATTGACTACAGCTTAGCGTTCAATACCATAATGCCCACAAAATTCATCACTAAGCTAAGGACCCTGGGACTAAACACCTCCCTCTGCAACCGGATCCTGGACTTCCTGATGGGCCGACCCTAGGTGGCAAGGGTAGGCAACAACACATCTGGCATGCTGATCCTCAACACGGGGGCCCTTCAGGGGTGCGTGCTTAGTCCCCTCCTACAGGAAAAGGAGGGCCGAACACGCCCCCATTCACGTCGACGGACTGTAGTGGAGCGGGTCGAGAGTTTCAAGTTCCTTGATGTCCACATCATCAACAAACTATCATGGTTCAAACACACAAATAAACTCGTGAAAAGGGCACGACAACGCCTTTTCCCCTTCAGGGGACTGAAAATATTTGTCATGGGTCCCCAGATCCTCAAAAAGTTATACAGCTGCACCATCGAGAGCATCCTGACAGGTTGCATCACCGCCTGGTATGGCAACTGCTCGACATTTGACTGTAAGGTGCTACAGAGTGTAGTGCGTACGGACCAGTACGTCAATGGGACCAAGTTTTCTGGCGTCACGGACCTATATACTATGCGGTGCCAGAAGAAGGTCCAAAAAATTGTCAAAGACTCCAGTCACCTAAGTCATAGACTGTTCTCTCTGCTACTGCACGGCATGCGGCACCGGAGCACCAAGTCCAAGTCCATAAGGCTCCTTAACAGCTTCTATCGCCAAGTCACAAGACTGCTGAACAATTAATAAAATGGCCACCCGGACTATTTGCATTGACACCCCCCCCCTTAGTTTTTACACTGCTGCTACTCGCTGTTTATTATCTATGCATAGTCACTTTACCCCTACCTACATGTACAAGTTACCTTGACTAACCTGTAGCCCCGTACATTGACTCGGTATTGGTACCCCCTGTATATAGCCTCGTTATTGTTATTTCGTTGTGTAATTATTTATTTTTTTAACTTTAGTTTATTTAGAAAATATTTTCTTAACTCTATTTTTTAAAACTGCATTGTTGGCTAAGGGCTCGTAAGTAAGCATTTCACTGTAAGCTCTACACCTGTTGTATTCGGCGATTTTAAATGGGTTCTAACTGGAACCAAAAGGGATTCTTCAGTCAAAGAACCCTTTTTAGTTCTAGATAGCATCTTTCTTTCTAAGAGTGTACAATATGTCCAGAACTGTGCTGCGTGTGTCCTCACCAACTCCTCCCCCCGTGAGCACATCACTCCAGTGCTGTTCAACCTCCACTGGCTCCCCATATGCTTACGCATTGACTTTAAAATCCTGCTTCACACCGACGAAGCTATCCACAACTCTGGTCCCAAGTACCTGTCTGACCTCATTCTACCCTCCTGCCCCACACGCACACTTCGCTCCTCCAGTTCTGTCTCCCTTCAGCAGCACCACAGCAGACTTAATAACTACGGGTGACAGGGCTTTCAGTTGTGCGGCTCCTCGGCTGTGGAACGACCTTCCAGTCACTGTCAGGGCTGCAGAATCACTGGCCTTGTTTAACGCACAGCTAAAGACTGAACCTATGTTAATTCTGTTCTTATGTCCACCGGATCTGACGACACCGGTATATACTGTAGCTTGGATTATTGTCTGCTTAAAATGTTCTGTGTTTCGGGTCGTTTTTTAAATTATTATTTCAATTTTATTTCTCAGTGACTTGGGTGTGAGAAAAGGGCTTTGCAAATTAAATAAATTAGTATTATTATTATTGTTATTATTATTATTCAGAAAGGTTCAAAAAAATATTTCTCTGTGACATCACAGGGTGTTGACTAAAAGCAAGAAAAACAGGGATTTTCAAAACCCGCAACGAGTTTCTTGCCAGATGAAGGGTCTTTTTTCGCTCCCACGTCACCGCGATCTTCATTGAAAATCACTGTTCTTACAAACATAGAAATGTGCCATTTTCACATATGTAGACACTGGTATTGTGCTGGAGATATTGAAAATGAGGTTGAAAGTGGTGGAATTGCCCTTTAAGGCTGTAAGTGCTTGTGACAAGTGCACCAGACAGCGATGGAGGAAGGCAGAAGAGAAAGAGAGAGCAAGAAGAAGTGAGAGAGAGGGAGTGAGAGAGAGAGTGGACAAGCAATTGAGAGAGAACGCGAGAAAAAGCACTCATCCTTCCCTCTCCGCAGGTGATCATAAATTGATCATAAATGGTCTCTGCCCCTGGGGACCTCTGGGTAAATGGTCTCTCCCCTTTCTCTCCCATGTCTCTCTCTATCCTCCCCTTCTTCTCCCAGGGGTCCCTCTGCTGCGTGTGGCTTGTGACGGCCTCAGCGTTGTGTGGCTGTGAGCGGTTGTGACAGGCCAGGATAGCGACCATCGCCTTTTGTCTAACTGAATCAGTTCCTCTACCTCTGGATGGCTGGAGCTGGGACTGGGTGTCATCTGGCCCACCTACTGGGCTCCCTAGGGGCCTGCTACTGCTGCTGCTGCTAGAAGTGGCGGTGGCCATATTGGCTCAAAAGTGCTCCGCTATGGAGGCTTGGTACTTGACACTGACTGAGACTGGCATTATGTATTCACCTTGTAATGCCCTGAAACAAGGGCGCATCCAATTTGTTGTGATTATTTTCCTAATTTCGGCTCATTCACAAACAAGCAAAACATTGTTAAATATGAATTAAATGTGTCAAACCTAATAAATAATGATTCTGTGTTGAGGAAAATTATAGAAAATATTAAAATGTTTGTTCTCATGTAGTATAAGCTCTCAGAAGCGGACGTTCGTTAGCTTTAGCATTCTCATAAACTTTAACTTGGCGGGTTAGCTCGTTTTGTGGCATAACATATTCAAATCAAATCAAATCAAATGTTATTGGTCACATACACACGGTTAGCAGATGTTACTGCGAGTGTAGCGAAATGCTTGTGCTTCTAGTTCTGACAGAGCAGCAATATCTAACAAGTAATATCTAACAATTCCACAACAAATACCTAATACACACAAATCTAAGTAAAGGAACGGAATAAGAATATATAAATATATGGATGAGCAATGACAGAAAGCATAGGCTAAGATGCAAAATATAGTATAGAATACAGTATATACATATGAGATGAGTAATACAAGATATGTAAACATTATTAAAGTGTCATTATTAAAGTGACTAGTGTTCCATTTATTAAAGTGGCCAATGATTTCAAGTCTGTATGTAGGCAGCAGCCTCTCTGTGCTAGTGATGGCAAATACCCTAATGTTATCTACACTACCGTTCAAACGTTTGGGGTCACTTAGAAATGTCCTTGTCCATTAAAATAACATCAAATTGATCAGACATACAGTGTAGACATTGTTAATGTTGTAAATGACTATTGTAGCTGGAAACGGCAGATTTTTAATAGAATGTCTACATAGGCGTACAGAGGCCCATTATCAGCCGTTCCATTTGCTCCATTCCAGCCATTACTATGAGCCGTCCTCCCCCCAGCAATCTTCAATGATTTGGTGCTATACTAATGTATACTTATAGCCTCAGGTTATGATACTAGCTTCACAGGTTTGTAGTGTCAGAATGATGATAATAGCGTCACCATACAGGAGGAACAGTTTGACACAGAACTGCACTTTCATGTTTGAAAACACTGTCACTAGCCTCAAGGCAAGCGCAGGGGCGCTTACGCCTCACGAGCATCACATAGCGTAAATGACTAATGTGCGAAACCCGTAAATATTTACTTGTCATCCTTGATTAGCCGGGGTAAAAAGTAAAAGGGGTGGATGCAGAAGGTATTTTCAATTATTGAACATAGCGGGGGAAGCTAAGCTGTCTTTGGAGCCATGAGGTTGTTACTGTGAGCATGTTTCAGGAGTGGCTCGAACTCTCTTAGAGACCACATACCGCACAGAATGTCTGTATGCCGTTCTTCTACCTTAGGTGTGTTTGACTGACATCTGACTGCTGACATTGAACCGGTTACTTGTTGAATTAGTTTGCCCGTTGGGAGAGAAATTACCACTCTGAGCCAATCACTGGGGAGCCAAAAAGGAAGGACAACAAGAAGAAAAAAGAGGGTGCTTTTCCCAGTGACATCCACCCCCATGCAGCTTGCTAAGTGAGCCATCATGCTTCATATGCCATGTATGGGATGGTAGCTAGCTAAGTGCACAGAAAACGAAATGCTTCCTTCAAGTTAGCTATCTGGCCACTGTTGCTAGTGACAATGTAATGAAATAACAATGGATTAGTTTCCATGAAGCAACTGCCTGTTAGCTGCCGAGAGTCAGTGCAGTGTCTTTAGCTAGCTAACGTAAATTCACCCCATTCCGTACAAATGTGCGCAACTGCAACATTCAAACGAGGCTACAAAGAAAACTAATGCATGATACAAATTAAAACTTTCTGCATGATTCAAGAAGGCAATGAGCCTTCTTGGGTCTTTTTAAAAATGGCGGGTGGGGAAGCGAAACTAATGTGTGATAGTGAGGAGAGATGTTGTGTGGGAAAATGGCTTTTTTTCACTCGATCTGTCCAACTTATCACCTTATCACCTCTAAAATGTAAATAAAACACTATAAAGAGTTTATATAATGTGTCATTGCATACCTATTTGAAGGTTTGTGTCGAATTTGAATCGGGTTTTTAGGGCGGTGCTAAAGTGATCTTAGAAGTAAACAGCGGCTTTGAGAATGATGATCGCATGCAGTGATGACGCAAAAAATGACTAGGTATCCCCCCTTACCCTCGTCACTGTCCATTTCTTGTTTTTAAAGGATGAAACATTCACTGTCTTCTTGATAAGCAACTCCAGAATTTTAGGTTACTGTCCTGTTGAAATGTGAATTAATCTCCCAGTGTCTGGTGGAAAGCAGACTGAACCAGAGTTTCCTCTAGGATTTTTTAATTTTTAATATAACCTTTATTTAACTAGGCAAGTCAGTTAAGAACAAATTCTTATTTACAATGACGGCCTACCCCGGAAGACGCTGGGCCAATTGTGCGCCGCCCTATGGGACTCCCAATCATGGCCAGATTTGATGCAGCCTGGATTCAAACCAGGTACTGCGGTGATGCCTCTTGCACTGAGATGCAGTGTCTTAGACCACCGCGCCACTGCAGAGAAGAATAGGAGAAAGTCCCCAAATACAGGTGTGCCAAGCTTGTAGCGCCATACCCAAGAAGACTCAAGGCTGTAATTGCTGCCAAAGGTGCTTCAACAAAGTACTGAGCAAAGGGTCTGAATACTTATGTAAATGTGATATTTAAGTTTTTATTTTTAATACATTTGCAAAAAATTCAAAAAAAGGAAAAACAGGTTGTCATTATGGGGTATTGTTTGTAGATTGATGATGGGAAAAAAGGATTTTATCAATTTTAAAAGAAGACTGTAACAAAATGTGGAAAAAGTCAAGGGGTCTGAATACTTTCCAAATCCACTGTACAAATGGTGATAACACAGGTGTAACAGTTTAACTTTAGTCCGTCCCCTCGCCCCGACCCGGGCGCGAACCAGGGACCTTCTGCACACATCAACAACTGACACTCACGAAGCATCGTTACCCATCGCTCCACAAAAGCCGTGGCCCTTGCAGAGCAAGGGGAACCACTACTTCAAGGTTTCAGAGCAAGTGACGTCACCGACTGAAAGGCTGCTAGCGCGCACCACCGCTACCTAGCTAGCCATTTCACATCGGTTACACAGGCATTGTCTAGGCACTCTTGCTCGGGCACAGAGCGATCTCCATGTGATGAGCATGGGGGCAAACCTTTAACTACTGTGAGAAAAAATAGACAACTGGATAACCTAAACATGGCACGCCCATCAACCAATGAGCAGCTATTATGCAAAGAGAACATGCACCGTTGAACACATGGGAGGAACAAGGGCTATTCTATTTGCACTACAATACGATGCTGCGCTTTGTTTTTCCCCTATCACAGCCATTAAACTCTGTAACTGTTTTAAAGTCACAATTGCCCTCATGGTGAAATCCCGGAGCTGTTTCCTTCCTCTCCGGCAACTGAGTTAGGAAGGACACCTGTATCTTTGTAGTGACTGGGTGTATTGATACACCATCCAAAGTATAATTAATAACTTCACCAAGCTCAAAGGGATATTCAATCTCTGCTTTTTTTACCAGTAGGTGCCCTTCTTTGCGAGGCATTGGAAACCTCCCTGGTCTTTGTGGTTGAATCTGTGTTTGAAATTCACTGCTCGACTGAGGGACCGTACAGATAATTGTATGTTTGGGGTACAGAGACGAGGTAGTCATTCAAAAATCATGTTAAACACTATTATTGCACACAGAGTGAGTCCATGCACCTTATTATGTGACTTGTTAAGCATATTATTTACTCCTGAACATATTTAGGTTTGCCATAATAAAGGGGTTGAATAGTTTCAGCTTTTCATTTTTTAAATTAATTTGTAAAAATTGTGAAAAACATAATTTCACTTTGACATTATGGGGTATTTTTATATTTAAAAAAAATATTATTCATACTGTAACACAATAAAATGTGGAAAAAGTCAAATGGTGTGAATACTTTCTGATGGCACTGTCGAACAAGGAGCCAGTCGGAATTTCCACTCCCCACCAAGGGTGAGGAAGTCCAGTGGCCGGCAGTGGGAGAGTATGGAGCAAGATGGAACTGGTTTGACGTCCTGCTGATTCTCTCATCGGAGAAAAGTCAGATCTAAAATCTATTACGAACAGAGTGCACTAAGTTTTGTAGACTTTACTATTTGCCAAAGTTTTTTTGTTGTTGTTTACAAGGAGTGCAAGGTCAAATTTAGTTATTGCACACACACATTTCACAGAGAAGGTGTTCCCTGACGGAAATACGCAAATACATGCTAGAACGCGCCAATAGGATCTCGCTAGCTCGTACTTGGCTCTGTTCTGCCCACTTTGAAGATGATGGCATATCCTTACCTAAAGACTAATATTCCCCAGTGTGTGTGTTAAGTGTTTATTTGTTAACGTGCCCTGTTTTTCAGTAATATTTCATATCCTGCCATAGTTAACATGTTTCTGTCCACCATTTCACCTGCAAGCAGTTTAAGTGTGTTAAAGGAATGTGTTTAGAATCAGAATTGGCTAAAGTATATGTGTATGGTAACCCCCTCCCACCAATTTGAGTTGGCTGAATTCAGGTGTATATGTGTTTGGGGGAGAGAGGCAGTTGGGGGTGGAAAGCAAGGGTGGAGAAGAGAATTTTGGCTAGATTTGATGCTCTTAACTTTTTATCCTTGTTTTATCCTTTTACTTCATACCCGGATTTTAACCATTGTTGTATTTATTCAAATACATTCTCAATTTTGGAGTAAAACTGTGTGCACGATGTAACGGCCAACTTCATCACACCACTATGCTTAGTTTTCTCCCATGGATAACTACACAGATGACCTATCTTGGGTTAGTTTTAAATATCTTCGGCCACTGGCAGTCTGGGATTATGAAGAGTAAATGTAATTATTTCTTTATCCTAGCTTGTTATCTAGTTGTGGCCATCTGGATAGTATCAACAAGGGCTTTTGACAACAGTAGTTAGCTAGGTAGCTAACATTGGCTAGCTATCTATTTACCATTAGCGACACACAGAGGGACATGCTAAACAATGCTTAAGAAAGCAATACGGATGGCTATGGACTCATTAGATATCCTGATAGCAGCCAATGTGGACGTCTTACTTACGCTATATGATGACAAATACTGACAGTATGCCTACGTAGTATATGTTCTCAGCACATACAATGTATATGCTCTTGGCTGAGGTCCATATCAGGATCTTGATAAGCATTTTGATATGCTAAATAAGGACCATATCTGATGCTTATTTGAGTTTGGAGGACATGCTCAATATTTCACTCACTCACTCACTCACTCACTCACTCACTCACTCACTCACTCACTCACTCACTCACTCACTCACTCACTCACTCACTCACTCACTCACTCACTCACTCACTCACTCACTCAGCAATAGCCTGCTTCACTTCCTGATAGTCAGCAGCAGCAGGTCACAGTGAAATGAATAGATTTAAAAAAAGAAGAGAAATGGTGCAATTTAGAAGAAGCCCAAAACCCCGCAACCAATACATTTTCACCCGCGACATCATTTTCAAAGTAACCCAATTTGGCCAGAAAATCGTGTACATGGCAACACTGGTCTGGACTGTGAGGGGCCGCCGCTGACGATCCAATCTGCACCCATCACATCTTCTATAACAACAACTTTTATTTTTAAATAAAATAAACATTTCGCAAAGATTGGCCAACGTTTGCATCTTCCCAGAAAACATGTTGTGACTGGAGCTCTGGATTTGCTATGCTGAATTTTTTAAAACAGAAATAGCAGAGATGTGCTTGGGAAACAGCAACTTGGATTAAATATGAAGATGTTTGCCTTTCTGTGCCTTGTAGTTTATTACTGAATATGGTGCACATGGATGCTCAGATATGCCACCTCCATGTGAAGAAGGACTGTGTTTTTCTGCACCTGATTAAGTAAAATTATTTGGTCACTGGACATTTCATGAATATGATTTAGGCCATTTTTGATCAGACATACAAAGTTAAAACATTAAAATATCTATGATTCACATATCATATAAGGATATCTATTGAAATTATATATATATTTTTTTGGGATACATAAATGACTACAGATAGGATTCATTTCTGGAAATCTGTGGATTCGTTCATGCCCGAGTATAAAGGCTTAGATATGTCAGCAAATTGACACATAACCTTTCCAAGGTGTTAGAATGTTCTGCAAATATTATATTTTCAGGTGCGTGTCTTGAAAGAAACTCACCCCAGATATCTCCCTGGACTCATACGGTAGGAAGGAGATTTCGGAGGTCCATATTGGATGCATGTAGAAACTGTCTAATTACGGAGAATATCCTAGCTCTGTAAATGAAATTAAGGACATGCTTATCAGGGGCATCAAGACATCAAAACTATGAAATATCACATATGGAATCATGTACAGTAGTAACCAAAAAAGGGTTAAACAAATCAAAATATATTTGAGATTTGAGATTCTTCAAAGTAGCCATGCTTTGCCTTGATGACAGCTTTGCACACTCTTGGCATTCTCTCAACCAGCTTCCCCTGGAATGCTTTTCCAACAGTCTTGAAGGAGTTTCCACATATGCTCAGCACTTGTTGGCTGCTTTTCCGTCACTCTACGGTCCAACTCATCCCAAACCACCTCAACTGGGTTGAGGTCGGGTGATTGTAGAGGCCAGGTCATCTGGGGCTCCCGAGTGGCACAACAGTCTAAGGCACTGAGATGCAGTGCCTTAGAACGCTGCGCCACACTCCTCTGCAACAGAGGTAACTCTGGGTCTTCATTTCCTGTGGCGGTCCTCATGAGAGCCAGTTTCATCATAGCGCTTGATGGTTTTTGCGACTGCACTTGAAGAAACTTTCAAAGTTCTTGAAATTTTCCGGATTTACGGACCTTCCAAGTAATGATGGACTGTTGTTTCTCTTTGCTTATTTGAGCTGTTCTTGCCATAATATGAACTTGGTCTTTTACCAAATAGGGCTATCTTCTGTATACCACCCCTACCTTTTTACAACACAACTGATTGGCTCAAAATAGTAAAATAAAAATAAAAACCTTGAATGAGTAGGTGGGTCCAAACTTTTGAGTGGTACTGTATATAAATACTTTTTTTGAGATATCTGAAAATATATAGATAAATATATCTCCTGATTGCCCAGCACTCATCCTTCAGAAGCAATTGGAACTGAGTTGATAGCCCAGAGCATTCCAAAGTTAGAGCCCAAAGTCTGATGGCACCAGTGCCCATATTGCCCGTAACTTCCGTATCGGTGGCCATCTAAGGTCATACAGGTACGTCAGATTAGGTCGATCGTCAACTTCTCAGCCTCTGCGTATCACAGAAACACAACACTGAATGAGTAACATCATTGTTTACATTTCAAGTTGCTCTGGATGAATCAAAATAACTGTCAACGTGAAAAAACATAATTTATTTTTTACTTCTAATATATACTTATTTTGTGGAATTAAAACCAAAAACTTGTGTTACAAAGGTTAATTCAAGAAAAAGTGTTGCTTGACAGACAGTGTCTCTTTGGAATCATTACCAACTTGGGGTGAAAAATGACCCCCGTTGGTGCTTTTACGATAAAAGTACGTTGCCGCTTTTAGGGTTAACAAGGCTGATGGCCAGTGGTCTGTGTTATCTGAAAACAAAAGACATTGACTGCCGACATTCTGTTCAGAGGTGCTAAGTACTCTCACCTGCAAATGTTCGACAATCCTACTGGCGTGTCCGAACCCTAAGCGACGTGAGTTATTGGATCTGCCTTGGCAACCATTAAGCAGCTAGCGGATTGCATTTCCCCCAAAACCAATCTCCTGTTTTCTCCACCCAAACGCTTTTTTCCACTTTGGTGAGCAATCGTTGTGGAAAAACTGAGTGACCTTTGGGATTATAATCCATTAGGGTTATAGACAAAAAACTTCACCGCTCTGTGATTCTTCTAACTGCTGCTGAGATAAGAAAAAACCTACAGCCTTCATGTGCAGTGAGTGGAAAGGGACCGTCATGTGTGTATGTGTGTGTGTGTGTATTTCTTGGTGTGAAAATGTGAACTTTCACGCACCATAAATGGCTATTATGTGGAAACTTGTAAAAGCTGTAAGATTGAGGAAAAATAAACAATAGTAAAACAGATGGGATATCTCTCGCTCCATTGATTAATATAGAGGAAAAGCACAAATTCCACTGTGAATTCCACAAAACAATAATAGGCCTTACATGAATGAATTTAAAGGCTGTAATCCAGACGCACTGTCCACGCAGAACAAATGGCTTTTAATTTTTCACTCCATTTTATTGAAACGAAAGCAGAGACGTCAGTAGCAGAGGTAGCAAAGAGTCAAGTACGGTCCCGATTTTAATGAGCCTATGCAATGAGTTGCCACCTGTTTTATCAAGATAATTAGCTGATTGGCCGACCGTGAACGACCCCTGCTTGGTGAGCGTGCTCACTCTCTTTCTCACTTTCATTCCTTTTCCCTCTTTCGTTCTTTTTTATCAGACACATATTTCTGCTACCCACCATGTTTTAGCCAGGAATAAATGTGTCGTGAAGTGGTGGATGTTGTTATATCCAATACTCAACACAGTCTGGATAATAAATAATAATAATAAGCTTGGTGCTGATATTTGTCCTATTTGGAAATGTGTGTGGATGAGTGTGGGGAGGTGATACATGCAATTTACCATGTGCTAAAATTACAGTTCTGCTTAGTGATGGTGATCGCAAATCTTCCAGTTCTAAGTTTAATTGTCTCAGAGGAGAACTTGAAGGAGACGAACGCTGGCTGTTGTATTTTTGAACATGGCTGGTTGCTATGGTTTCTACAGCTAATGACATTTTAGAAGGAAGTAAATGGTTGAAAATGGAGCAGAATTCTTGTCTACTAGTATTCAAAACATTGAAGCTATAAAAAAATAGGCCCTCATTTTGCTTGCCACTTGTTCTTTTAGTTCCACTCTACAACGAGGTGTTGAATTTATTTGCGTTGTGTGCCATCAATGTGAGAGGGATGATAAGAGTGACCCCTCCCCTTCTCTCCCCTCCAAACGATCAAATATACAGAGCAGAATAGTTCTTATAGGAAACCTGACCTTTCTATTGAAGCTGACCCGCAATCTACCTGCTCTCAGACCCACAGTCAGATAATAGGCCACACACACAAACGTGGCACTACGCGCAAGCATGCACAGACACACACACAGGAACACACTATCTGATACCGCAGTACGCACCATGATTAGTTCAGTGCTCCTGAAACTCACCCTGAAGCATAGGCTCGACATGCAATCGTTCAACAGCCTGTATACTCAACCACACACATCCCTGGCTGGCCCTCCATTTAATTGCCCTGGATAGCTACAGCACTGAGTAGTGCTTGGACAGATTGGATCCCTATGTGTGTTTCGGGCTAGCAAAAATACATTACAGTAAAGGCAAGAATAGGAATGAGATAGTACCTGCTTATAGCATATATATGAGATAGAGAGGAAAATGGAGAATAAATCAATTTGATAGATTTAAAAGAGAAGATTGAGTGAGTTTGTGGAGGAGTGGGAGAGAAGATAGAAGATAGGGATGGAGGGAAACAGAGGAAACACTGTAATTCAGACAGTGAGTGGCGGCAGAGATTGGGTAGTAGAGGGGCGTGTGTTTGAACCTGAGAGGGGTAGAGCGACAGATTTAGCAGGGTAATTGAGTAGTTAATTCATCAAAGACTGCTCCATGGCGGCTTCATCTCTACTTAATCTGCACATAATAATACACCCCGGACTCACTCACACAGCCCCGGACTCCACCTCATAAACCCTCACACACTCTCACCTCCCCAGGTCTCCACTAACACACACTCAACTATACAGTACGCCCTCCACCCAGCACAGTAGAGAGATGTAGAAACGTGTGGAAGATGGTCAATGTGGTTCTATTAAAATGCTTCCCTGTCTGTACACAGCTTCTCTCAAGAGGTCGTGACCTTTATGGCACAGGAGGTATTACACCTGTCCTCTAACTGCAGTGTAATTGGTGCAAGCCTGTCAATCTTTATAATGGAGATGACTACGGTACCTGTTGCTGTGTAATGCTCTGTGGGGTATATTGCGGTTTCAGAGATTAAACATTTTAGATATACAGTGGGGAGAACAAGTATTTGATACACTGCCGATTTTGCAGGTTTTCCTACTTACAAAGCATGTAGAGGTCTGTCATTTTTATCATAGGTACACTTCAACTGTGAGAGACGGAATCTAAAACAAAAATCCAGAAAATCACATTGTATGATTTTTAAGTAATTAATTTGCATTTTATTGCATGACATAAGTATTTGATCACCTACCAACCAGTAAGAATTCCGGCTCTCACAGACCTGTTAGTTTTTCTTTAAGAAGCCCTCCTGTTCTCCACTCATTACCTGTATTAACTGCACCTGTTTGAACTCGTTACCTGTATAAAAGACACCTGTCCACACACTCAATCAAACAGACTCCAACCTCTCCACAATGGCCAAGACCAGAGAGCTGTGTAAGGACATCAGGGATAAATTGTAGACCTGTACAAGGCTGGGATGGGCTACAGGACAATAGCCAAGCATCTTGGTGAGAAGGCAACAACTGTTGGCACAATTATTAGAAAATGGAAGAAGTTCAAGATGACGGTCAATCACCCTCGGTCTGGGGCTCCATGCAAGATCTCACCTCGTGGGGCATCAATGATCATGAGGAATGTGAGGGATCAGCCCAGAACTACACGGCAGGACCTGGTCAATGACCTGAAGAGAGCTGGGACCACAGTCTCAAAGAAAACCATTAGTAACACACTACGCCGTCATGGATTAAAATCCTGCAGCGCACGCAAGGTCCCCCTGCTCAAGCCAGCGCATGTCCAGGCCCGTCTGAAGTTTGCCAATGACCATCTGGATGATCCAGAGGAGGAATGGGAGAAGGTCATGTGGTCTGATGAGACAAAAATAGAGCTTTTTGCTCTAAACTCCACTCGCCGTGTTTGGAGGAATAGAAGGATGAGTACAACCCCAAGAACACCATCCCAACCGTGAAGCATGGAGGTGGAAACATCATTCTTTGGGGATGCTTTTCTGCAAAGGGGACAGGACGACTGCACCGTATTGAAGGGAGGATGGATGGGGCCATGTATCGCGAGATCTTGACCAACAACCTCCTTCCCTCAGTAAGAGCATTGAAGATGGGTCGTGGCTGGGTCTTCCAGCATGACAACGACCCGAAACACACAGCCAGGGCAACTAAGGAGTGGCTCCGTAAGAAGCATCTCAAGGTCCTGGAGTGGCCTATCCAGTCTCCAGACCTGAACCCAATAGAAAATCTTTGGAGGGAGCCGAAAGTCCGTATTGCCCAGCGACAGCCCCGAAACCTGAAGGATCTGGAGAAGGTCTGTATGGAGGAGTGGGCCAAAATCCCTGCTGCAGTGTGTGCAAACCTGGTCAAGAACTACAGGAAACGTATGATCTCTGTAATTGCAAACTAAGGTTTCTGTACCAAATATTCAGTTCTGCTTTTCTGATGTATCAAATACTTATGTCATGCAATAAAATGCAAATTAATTAATTAAAAATCATACAATGTAATTTTCTGGATTTTTGTTTTAGATTCCTTCTCTCACAGTTGAAGTGTACCTATGATAAAAATTACAGACCTCTACATGCTTTGTAAGTAGGAAAACCTGCAAAATTGTCAGTGTATCAAATACTTGTTCTCCCCACTGTAAATCCTGTAGGGTTGAAACTTAGACTAGGTCCATACAGCTTCAGCTCTGACAGTGCCTTCAGAAACTATTCACACCCCTTGACTTTTTCCACATTTTGTTGTGTTACAAAGTGGGATTAAAATGGATTTAATTGTAATTTTTTTCAACGATCTACACAAAATACTCTGTAATGTCAAAGTGGAATGTCCAGTCTATGGACAAGAAGATAGATGGAATTAGGTCAAGGGTTGCTTTCCAGAGAGAAGTCAGAGATTGTAACATTCTCTGTTTCACGGAAACATGGCTCTTTCGGGATATGTTGTCAGTACAGCCGGATTCTTCACGCGCCGACAGAAATAAACATCTCTCTGGGAAGTAGAAGGGCGGAGGTGTATGCTTCATGATTAACGACTCATGGTGTAATCGTAACAACATACAGTCCTTTTGTTTACCTGACCTAGAATTCCTTACAATCAAATGCCGACCATATTACATCAGCATATTGATTGTAGCACTCGTGCGGGCAATACACTCGATCACTGCTACTATAACTTCCGCAATGTATACTAGGCCCTCCCCCGCTCTCCCTTCGGCAAATCCGACCACGACTCCATTTTGCTCCTACCGTCCTATAGGCAGAAACTCAAACAGGATGTTCTCGTGACAAGAACTATTCAACGCTGGTGTGACCAATTGGAATCAACGCTACAAGATTTTGATCACGCAGACTGGGAAATGTTCTGGGCAGCTTCAGAGAATAACATTGATTTATAAGCTGATTCAGTGAGTGAGTTTATAAGGAAGTGCCTTGGAGATGCTGTACCCACTGTGACTATTAAGACCTACCCTAACCAGAAACCGTGGCTAGATGGCGGCATCCTCGCTAAACTGAAAGCGCGAACCACTGCATTTAATCACAGAAAGATGACTAGGAATATGGCCGAGTATAAACAGTGTAGTTATTCCCTCCGCGAGGCAATCAAACAAGCGAAATGTTGGTATAGGGACAAATTGGAGACACAATTCAACGGCTCAGACATGAGATGTATGTGGCAGGGTCTACAGGCAATTACGGACAAAAAAAAAGAAAACCAGCCACGTCACGGACACTGACATCTTGCTTCCAGACAAACTAAACACCTTCTTTGCCCGCTTTGAGGATAATACAGTGCCACCAATGTGGCCTGCTACCAAGGACGGCGGGCTCCCCCTCTCCTTCTCCGTGGTTGATGTGAGTAAGACATTTAAACGTGTTAACCCTCGCAAAGCTGCCGGACCAGGCGGCATCCTTAGCCGCGTCCTCAGAGTATGCTCAGACCAGATGGCTGGTGTGTTTACGGACATATTTAATCTCTCCCTATCCCAGTTTGCTGTCCCCACATGCTTCAAGATGGCCACCATTGTTCCTGTACCCAAGAAGGCAAAGATAACTGAACTAAATGACTATTGCCCCGTAGCACTCACTTCTGTCATCATGAAGTGCTTTGAGAGACTAGTCAAGGATCATATCACCTCCACTTTACCTTCCACCCTAGACTCACTTCAATTTGCATACCGCACTAATAGGTCCACAGACAATGCAATCACCGTCACACTGCACACTGCCCTATCCCATCTGGTCAAGAGGAATACCTATGTAAGAATGCTGTTCATTGACTACAGCTCAGCATCCAACACCATAGTTCCCTCCATGCTCATCATTAAGCATGAGGCCCTGGGTCTCAACCCTGCCCTGTGCAATTGGGTCCTGGACTTTCTGACCTAAAACCCTCGGGCTGTATTACCACCTGGTACTGCAACTGCACTGCCCACAACCGCAAGGCTCTCCAGAGGGTGGTGCGGTCTGCACAACGCATCACCGGGGGCAAACTACCTGCCTTCCAGGACATCTACAGCACCCGATGTCACAGGAAGGCCAAAAAGATCATCAAGGACAACAACCACCCGAGCCACTGCATGTTCACCCTGCTACCATCCAGAAGGCGAGGTCAGTACAGGTTCATCAAAGCTGGGACCGAGAGACTGAAAAACACCTATCTCAAGGCCATCAGACTGTTAAACAGCCATCACTAATGTAACACAGAGAGGCTGCTGTCTACTTGCAGACTTGAAATCATTGGCCACTTTAATAAATGGATCACTAGTCACTTTAATAATGTCACTTTAACAATGTTTACATATCTTACATTACTCACCTCATATCTATACAGCGCTTTGCAAAAGTATTCATCCCCCTCTGTGTTTTTTCTATTTTGTTGCATTACAACCTGTAATTTAAATAGATTCTTATTTGGATTTCATGTAACAGACATACACAAAATAGTCCAAATTGATGAAGTGAAATGAAAAAAATTACTTGTTTAAAAAAAGAAGAATTATAATATTAATAATAAAGTGGTGTGTGCATATGCATTCACCTCCTTTGCTATGAAGCCCCTAAATAAGATCTGGTGCAACCAATAACCATCAGAAGTCACATCATTAGTTAAATAAAGTCCACCTGTGTGCAGTCTAAGTGTCACATGATCTGTCACATGATCTCAGTATATATACTGAGATCATGTGACAGATCATGTGACACTTAGACTGTGTGACACTTAGACTATATACACCTGTTCTGAAAGGCCCCAGGGTCGGCAACACTACTAAGCCAGGGGCACCACCAAGCAAGCGGCACCATGAAGACCAAGGAGCTCTCCAAACAGGTCAGGGACAAAGTTGTGGAGAGGTACAGATCAGGGTTGGGTTAAAAAAAAAATCCGAAACTTTGAACATCCCACGGAGCACCATTAAATCCATTATTAAAAAATGGAAAGAATATGGCACCACAACAAACCAGCCAATAGAAGGCAGCCCACCAAAACTCACAGACCAGGCAAGGAGGGCATTAATCAGAGGGGAAACAAAGAGACCAAAGATAACCCTGAAGGAGCTACAAAGCTCCACAGCGGAGATTGGAGTACCTGTCCATACGACCACTTTAAGCCATACACTCCACAGAGCTGGGCATTACGGAAGAGTGGACAGAAAAAAGCCATTGCTTAAAGAAAAAAATAATCAAACACGTTTGGTGTTCGCCAAAAGGCATGTGGGAGACTCCCCAAACCTATGGAAGAAGGTACTCTGGTCAGATGAGACAAAATGTATATTTTTGGCCATCAAGGAAAACGCTATGTCTGGCGCAAACCCAACACCTCTCATCACCCCGAGAACAGCATCGTGGTGGCAGCATCATGCTGTGGGGATGTTTTTCATCGGCAGGGACTGGGAAACTGGTCAGAATTGAAGGAATGATGGATGGTGTTAAATACATGGAAATTCTTGAGGAAACCTGTTTCAGTCTTCCAGAGATTTGAGACTGGGACAGAGGTTGACCTTCCAGAAGGACAACGGCCCTAAGGATACTGCTAAAGCAACACTTGAGTGGTTTAAGGGGGAACATTTAAATGACTTGGAATGGCCTAGTCAAAGCCCAGACCTCAATCCAATTGAGAATCTGTGGTATGACTTAAAGATTGCTGTACACCAGTGGAACCCATCCAACTTGAAGGAGCTGGAGCAGTTTTGCCATGAAGAATGGGCAACAATCCCAGTGGCTAGATGTGTCAAGCTTATAGAGACATACTCCAAGAGAGACTTGCAGCTGTAATTGCTACAAAAGGTGGCTCTACAAAGTATTGACTTTGGGTGGGATAGTTATGCACGCTCAAGTTTTCTGTTTTTTTGTCTTATTTCTTGTTTATTTCACAATAAAGTGGTTTTTGCATCTTCAAAGTGGTAGGCATGTTGTGTAAATCAAATTATACAAACCCCCCCCAAAAAATTATACAAACTTTTGCCAGCCACTGTATACTGTATTTTATACCATGTATTGCGTCTTGCTATGCCGCTCAGTCATTGGTCATCGCTCATCCATATAGTTATATGTACTTATTCTATCCCTTTAGATTTGTGTGTATTAGGCAGTTGTTGTGGAGTTGTTAGATATTACTGCACTGTCAGAACTAGAAGCACAAGCACTTGCCACACTCACATTAACATCTACAAACCATGTGTATGTGACCAATAAAAGTGTATTTTAGTTGGATTTTTTAAAATAACATTTGTAAAAAATGTATGAATAATAAAACACAAATATTCCTTGATTAGATAAGCATTCAATCCATCTGAGTCAAAACATGTTAGAATGACATTAGGCAGTGATTACAGCTGAGACTTTCTGGGTAAGTCAAAGATTTAAGTCAAATCTGTAACTCGGCCACTCAGGAACATTCACTGTCTTCTTGGTAAGCAACTTCAGTGTAGATTTGGCCTTGTGTTTAGGTCATATTCCCTCTGATAGGTGATTTATCTCCCAGTGTCTGGTGGAAAGTAGGCTTTCTAGGATTTTGCCTGTGCTTTCATAGCTCCATTCTGTTAATTTTTTTTATCCTGAAAAACTCTCCAGTCCTTAACGATTACAAGCATATCCATAACATGATGCAGCCACCACTATGCTTGAAAATATGGAGAGTGGTACTCAGTAATGTGTTATATTGGATTTGACCAAAACATAACATTTAGCATTCAGTACAAAATGTTCATTGCTTTGCCACATTTTTTGCAGTATTACTTTAGTGCTTTTTTTGTAAACAGGATGCATACTTTGGAACACTTTTTTATCCTTTACAAGCTTCCTTCTTTTCACTCTGTCAATTAGGTTAGTATTGTGGAGTAACTGCACTGTTGTTGGTCCATCCTCGGTTTTCTCCTATCACAGCCATTAAACCCTGTAACTGTTTTAACCAAGGACCCTAGGACTAAACACCTGCCTCTGCAACTGGATCCTGTACTTCCTGACGGACCACCCCCAGGTGGTAAAGGTAGGGAAAAATACATCCGCCATGCTGATCCTCAATACGGGGGCCCCTCAGGGGTGCGTGCTCAGTCCCCTCCTGTACTCCCTGTTCACTCATGACTGCATGGCCAGGCACGACTTCAACACTATGATCAAGTTTGCCGATGACACAACAGTGGTAGGCCTGATCACCACCAACGATGAGACAGCCTATAGGGAGGAGTTCAGAGACCTGGCTGTGTGGTGCAAGGACAACAACTTCTCCCTCAACGTGATCAAGACTGAGGAGATGATTGTGGACTACAGGAAAAGGAGGACCGAGCACGCGCCCATTCTCATCGACGGGGCTGTAGTGGAACAGGTTGAGAGCTTCAAGTTCCTTGGTGTCCACATCACCAACAAACTATCATGGTCCAAACACACTAAGACAGTCGTGAAGAGGGCACGACAAAGCCTATTCCCCCAGAGGAGACTGAAAAGATTTGGCATGGGTCCCCAGATCCTAAAAAGGTTCTACAGCTGCACCATCAAGAGCATCCTGACTGGTTGCATCACTGCCTGGTATGGCAACTGCTCGGCCTCCGACCGCAAGTCACTACAGAGGGTAGTGCTTACGGCCCAGTACATCACTGGGGCCAAGCTTCCTGCCATCCAGGACCTCTATACCAGGCGGTGTCAGAGGAAGGCCCTAAAAATTGTCAAAGACTCCAGCCACCCTAGTCATAGACTGTTCTCTCTGCTACCGCATGGCAAGCAGTACCGGAGCGCCAAGTCAAGGTCCAAAAGGCTTCTTAACAGCTTCTACCCCCAAGCTGTAAGACTACTGAACAGCTAATCAAAGGGCTACCCAGACCCCTCTTTTGCGCTGCTGAATTGCTATTAACTGAAGACATTTCAGCTTTTCATTTTTAAGTAATTTGTAAAGCATGATTCCACTTTGACATTATGGGGTATTGTGTGTAGGCCAGTGGCAAACAAATCTTGATTTCATCCATTTTAAATTCAGGCTGTAACACAACAAAATGTGGAAAGAGTCAATGGGTGTGAATACATTCTGAAGGCACTTTACCTATTGTATTAACACCCTTCCTTCCTGACTATTCACAATACAGCACCTCCTTTACAGTCATATTATTTCAACTTAATAGGGCAACACACTCCATAATCTACAGAAGGCACCACACTCCATAATTAAAAGGGCAACACACTCCATAATCTGATGCCTGCAGTTATGGCAAAATACTCAATTTGCCTAGGAGGTTGCGTTGCCATTACATTAGGGAGAAAAATCCCTGACTGGGTCTAGCAGCCTTGCAACATTTTTTCAAGTGGGCTTTCCATCTCCCACACAGATGAGGCTATTCCTGCTTCTAACCCCCCTCATCTCTAACCTGTGATGAGTGTTTGATGTCTAGCAACTCAGTGGGTGGAAATGCTTTCTTAACCTAGAGTTCACTGTCTGTGGTGAATCTCTGCTCGGTCTGACATCTCTTTGATCAAGGCACTAAATTGCTCCAACTAAATAGTTGACCGTCATAAATCCTGCCTTTTCCAGGTGATCTGTGTGGACAGCGTTTTGGCCTGGTCTGGCCAAGGGGCAGGGTGGTGACGCTAATAAATAATATGGTAAATAGTGATGGGTTTATTCCCCAAACACTCCCATCTGTCAGGCCAAAATGGAGGAAGATAAATACTGACGAAGAGACAGAGGGAAAAAGGTTGGAGGTAGATAGGGAGAGAGACATACTCTTTCTATCATTGATTTCTGACACACACACACACACACACACACACACACACACACACACACACACACACACACACACACACACACACACACACACACACACACACACACACACACACACACACACACACACACACACACACACACACACACACACACACACACACACACACACACACCCAGCAAGATGTGAGACAACTGAGTTTCCATGTTGACCTGTGTGTTTCTCACCTGTCAGTCTTCTGAGACAGAAGGTACATACAGGGGCCAGGGGATGTGTCACACTGACAGATCTGTGGCCCCTAGCACTGTGGCCCCTGGCAGAGTCACTGGTGGTGTTGCTGTTGTTTTTGTCGCACAACAACAATGTGACAGGAGAAAACGAGAGTACAGAGAGGGAGAGGGAAATACATATGAATGTACTGAAATGCCCTCCTATGAAAAAAATGGCCCTTTGATTGGTGGTGTTGTTTAAAACGGATACTTTTTTTTGGTCTCGTTTCTCTCTTGTAACTTTAAAGGCCCAAAGCAGCTGTTCTTATATAAATATGAAATCATTTCTGGGTAACAATAAAGTACCTTAGTATAATATTGTAATTTCCATTAGAATGTCCAAAAATAGCAGTGAAAAAACACAGGGCCTTTTAAATGCAACAAAATGCTGTCAAACAAGATCATTTCTCGTAAACTCATGAATCTTGAAAAAAGATTCAAAAAGATTCCCTCTTTGGCTGCGTTCATCGCGTGCTGTCCACTGGCACCGAGTGGTGTATTTGAAATGAGTACCGCCAGTAGTAGGTTACATGGATTTGTAGCATGTGTTGTCTCACGGTTAGGGACAGAGATGTGGGCAACTGCAGTTTGACTGTCGTCAGTAGCAGAAAACATTCAAATCAAGTAAAGGCTAGTTAGCTTGATTTGACAGCGTAGCCTCTTAGCTAGTTAGCTGATTCTGGATCTAGCCTACAGTAGCGATGATCAGATGATATGACCCACCCCAATTGTCATTCTAGCAAAGATACTAACCTAATTCCCTTTCATGTTTGGTTCTAGCATGCTTAGCCTATAATGTGTGATGACTGAGTGTGTTTTTGTAGAAAGATTAAGCTTATGTTAAAACAAATAGTGGAGAATTTGTCTACATGAGCAGTAGAAATGTATACATGGCATTAAAGGGGGGCTGAACTTCCGCATTTAGTCTCGGTTTCAAGTCTACTCATTAGGAAATGCGACTGAGAATGAGATTTGGGTCTTGGGGGCGTGCTTTGTTGTGGGTGTGTCTTATGTGTTTGTTTGTGTGTGTGTGTGTGTGTGGGTTCGAACTTGTGAAGCGTTTGTACTTTCACTCTGCCAAAACAGTACACAGTTACAGTCATTCACCCTTCTAGATAACTTAAAACAGTTTAACCAGGTCTTGTATTTGAAAGTAGTCTAGACTAGCTCAATTATTTTCAGCCAACCGGTGTACTACTGTAGCAAAGTTGGTTTGAATATGGATAGCCTCTCTCTGGGGCTAGTTAGGGACCATCACTAAATTACACAATGTAAATGTAAACATGTAAATATTTTCAAGTTGTACATCTTTTAGTTGTCTCATTAAATGCTTTCCATATTTGTATATGGATTTTTACAATTATAGTTGATTTGATGTTTTTAAGTCATTGAAATTTGGAGCTATCAACATTTAAAAAATGTGTCCAATATACAGTACATTGTGTAACTTACTGATGACTCCTAACTAGACTCATAGGGTTATCCAATGTCAAACCAAATTCACCATGGCCATTATGATCAGGTCACATGCAGATGTGCTCTGAACTGATGATTACTTGGGTGCTGCCAGCTGTGGGCATGTGGGCAGGGTTGTAATGTCCAATGTTCATTCAGTGACATACAGTACCAGTCAAAAGATTGGACACAACTACTCATTCCAGGGTTTTTCTTTATTTTTCCTATTTTCTACATTGTAGAATAATAGTGAAGACATCAACTAATATGAAATAACACAAATGGAATCATGTACTGTAGTAACCAAAAAAGTGTTAAACAAATCAAAATATATTTTATATTTGAGAATCACTCTTTGCCACTCTTTGCCTTGATGACAGCTTTGCACGCTCTTGGCATTCCCTCAACCAGCTTCACGAAGTAGTCACCTGAAATGCATTTCAATTAACAGGTGTGCCTTGTTAAAAGTTAATTTGTGCAATTTGCGTTTGAGCCAATCAGTTGTATTGTGAAGGTAGGGTTGGTATACAGAAGATAGCCCTATTTGGTAAAAGACCAAGTCCATATTATGGCAAGAACAGCTCAAATAAGCGAAGAGAAATGACAGTCCATCATTACTTTAAGACATGAAGGTCAGTCAACCTTGAACATTTAAAAAACTTTGAACGTTTCATCGTGCAGTCGCAAAACAGAGTTTTTTCAGCTGCAGAGGATAAGTTCATTAGAGTTACCAGCCTCAGTGTCACGCCCTGTCCATAGAGAGCTGTTTATTCTCTATGTTGGTTAGGTCGGGGTGTGATTAAGGGTGGGTTATCTAGGGGAATTGTATGTCTATGTTGGCTTGGTGTGGTTCCCAATCAGAGGCAGCTGTTTATCGTTGTCTCTGATTGGGGATCATATTTAGGTAGCCATTTCCTCATTGTGCTTTGTGGGATCTTGTCTAGGTATAGTTGCCAGTGAGCATTATATCAGCTTCACGTTTCGTTTGTGCGCTTTATTTTTTTTGTTCTTTGAGTTTTTCTCTTCCTAATAAAAGGGATGGAAACATACCACGCTGCATCTTGGTCCACTCCTTATAACGATCGTGACAGAAGATCCCACCACAAACGGACCAGGCAGCGTGGCCAGGAGGAGCAGGTATCCTGGGCCTGGGAGGATATCCAGGAGGTAAAGACATCCTGGACTTGGGAGGAGATAATGGCAGGAGACGAAAGCCTTCCATGGAAGCAGACGCAAGTGGTGAAGGAAGGACAACGACGACACCGGGGTTCGCGGCCACGACGGAAGTCCGAAAGGCAGCCTCTAAAAAATGTTGAGGGGGGGCACATGGAGTGGTCGGCGAAGCCGAGGGGCGAGTCTGAGAGCAAAGAGGAATATTGGGATAGACTGAGCGAGGAGTATTGTGAGATAGTTGAGGGGAGTGATGAGGTAGAGTGGATGGTTTGGTGTCTGGAGCAAGACAGTCGCCGTGAGGAGAGTGGGACCAGTCAGGCACCATGTTTCGCGGAGATACGCAATGTGTCTCCAGTGCGCATCCACAGCCCGGTGTGTTCTGTGCCAGCTCCTCGCACTTGCCGTGCGAAAGTGAGCATCCAGCCAGGACGGGTTGTGCCGGCTCAGTGCTCCTGGTCTCCACTACGCCTCCTCTGTCCAGGATATCCTGCGCCGGCTCTACGCACTGTGTCGCCAGTGCGCCTTCACAGCCCAGTGTGTCCTATGCCAGCGCCCCGCACTTGCCGGGCTAAAGTGAGCATCCAGCCAGGACGGGTTCATCAGCCCGGTGCCACCTGTACCGGTCCCACGCATCAGGCCTCTAGTGCGCCTTCACAGTCCAGTACGTCCTGTGCCTCCTCCCCGCACTCGCCCTGAGATGCGTGTCATCAGCCCGGTGCCACCTGTACCGGTCCCATGCATCAGGCCTCCAGTGCGCCTCCACAGTCCAATACATCCTGTGCCTCCTCCCCGCACTCGCACTGAGGTGCGTGTCATCAGCCCGGTGCCACCTGTACCGGTCCCACGCATCAGGCCTCCAGTGCGCCTCCACAGTCCAATATGTCCTGTTCCTCCTCCCCGCACTCGCCCTGAGATGCGTGTCATGAGCCCGGTGCCACCTGTACCGGTCCCACGCATCAGGCCTCCAGTGCGCCTCCACAGTCCAGTACGTCCTGTGCCTCCTCCCTGCACTCGCCCTGAGGTGCGTGTCATCAGCCCGGTGCCACCTGTACCGGTTCCACGCATCAGGCCTCCAGTGCGCCTCCACAGTCCAGAGCTTCCGGCGACAGTTCCCAGTCCAGAGCTTCCGGCGACAGTTCCCAGTCCAGAGCTTCCGGCGAAGTTTCACAGTTCGGAACCTCCCGAGACGGTCCGCGGTCCGGAACCTCCCGACACGATCGGCGGTCCGGAACCTCCAGCGACGGTCTGCGGTCCGAAACCTCCAGCGACGGTCTGCTGTCCGAAACCTCCAGCGACGGTCTGCGGTCCTGAGCCTCCTGCGACGGTCTGCGGTCCCGAGCCACCGGCGACGGTCTGCGGGTCCGAAGCCTCCGGCGATGATCTACGGTTTGGAGTCCCCGGCGACGATCCACGGTCCACTTCCTCCGGCGACGACCCACGGTCCGGAGCCTCTGGCGACAATTCATGGTCCAGTTCCTCCGGCGATGATCCACGGCCCGGAGCCCCCGGCTACGATCCACGGTCCAGAGCATCCGGCGATGATTCATGGTCCGGTTCCTCTGGGGACGACCCACGGTCCGGTTCCTCCGATGACGTGTCCACGAGCGGAGTGGGTACTTCGCCCCGCACCGGAGCTAGCCCCGAGGATAGATGCCCACCCGGACCCTCTCCTATTGAGTCAGGTTTTGCGGTCGGAGTCTGCACCTTTGGGCGGGGGTACTGTCATACCCTGACCATAGAGAGCTGTTTATTCTCTATGTTGGTTAGGTCGGGGTGTGATTAAGGGTGGGTTATCTAGGGGAATTGTATGTCTATGTTGGCCTGGTGTGGTTCCCAATCAGAGGCAGCTGTTTATCTTTGTCTCTGATTGGGGATCATATTTAGGTAGCCATTTCCCCATTGTGCTTTGTGGGATCTTGTCTAGGTATAGTTGCCAGTGAGCATTATATCAGCTGCACGTTTCATTTGTGCGCTTTATTGTTTTTGTTCTTTGAGTTTTTCTCTTCCTAATAAAAGGGATGGAAACATACCACGCTGCATCTTGGTCCACTCCTTATAACGATCGTGACACTCAGAAATTGCAGCCCAACTAAATGCTTCACAGAGTTCAAGTAACAGACACATCTCAACATCAACAGATGATCTCCATATGTGTGGTTCCCATCGTGTAGCATGGAGGAAGAGGTGTGATGGTGTGGGGGTGCTTTGATGGTGACACTGTCTGTGATTTATTTAGAATTCAGGGCACACTTAACCAGCATGATTACCACAGCATTCTTAAGCAATACGCCTTACCACCTGGTTAGCGCTTAGTGGGACTATTATTTGTTTTTCAACAGGACAATGACCCAACACACCTCCAGGCTGTGTAAGGACTATTTGACCATGAAGGAGAGTTATAGAGTGCTGCATCAGATGACCTGGCCTCCACAATCACCCGACCGCAACCCAACTGAGATGGTTTGGGAAGAGTTGGACCGCAGAGTGAAGGAAAAGCAGACAAAAAGTGCTCAGCATATGTGGGAACTCCTTCAAGAGTGTTGGAAAAGCATTCCTCATGAAGCTGATTGAGAGAATGCCAAGAGTGTGCAAAGCTGTCATCAAGGCAAAGGGGGGCTACTTTGAAGAATCTGAAATCTAAAATATATTTTTTGGTTATTACATGATTCAATATGTGTTATTTAATAGTTTTGATGTCTTTACTATTATTTTACAATGTAGAATAATAGTAAAAATAAAGAAAAACCTTTGAATGAGTAGGTGTGTCCAAACGTTTGACTGGTACTATACCATTTCCCCCTAATTATTTTTCAAATCTCAGCTTTCGATGAGATTGACTTTTCGACAAAAATGATCCTATTTACAATTTGTAGCACATTTTGACACCAGAATAAATGTTTCTGACTGATATCGATGCCACAGGCCAGTTTCTAACAGATAAGTGGTTTGTTGCCTTCAGTTGCTCTTTAAGGTCGATTTTTCTCTCTCACACCAAAGGCCTGTGCACAGCCCTGATGATCTATGTGTGTTTGTGTTCCTGTTTAGCTGTTAGTCAGCCCTTCCCTGAGGTAGTGCTGTTTAAAATAATTGCTGTTTAAAGAGAGGCTCAGACGAGGTATTCAACATAGAAATACACAAGTTTACCTTCACACACATGCCGCATGGATGTTTACATGGATAACGTTCCAATTCACACGACGTCACACATGCATTTTTCTATCTGCTATCTGCGTGTGTGGTGTTGCTTACATTTGGCGCAGTATCATTCACAGGTAATTTAGCTTGAATCTGGGAGAACAACCTTACACTGCACCAATCACCAGTCTCACGGTATGAATGACAGTAGATATTTGTTCACTTCGTGCTTTTGAAATTGGTCAGTCAGTTCTTATGCTACATGTAACAAATACAGAATACAGAGCCTCCATACGTTCAGTAGTCCTACTCTTTCCATTCAGAATGAACTGACAGAACATACTGTATGTCTTCATGATATTTACACTTCTAAGTTCTGACACCTCTGTTCTGTGAAAACAGAGAGGTGCCTCTTCTCTATCTGGGATGAAAATAAAGCACAGATGGGGAGAGAGACATGTTTCGGAGCTCTCAATGTCATAAGGGTTAATGTCTCACTAAATAAATGCCCGAGACAAGTCATCGCGGATGGCGAGAAAACGCTTGCCATCCCTCTCTCATTAGGGGGAGAGGGGGAGGGGGGGGGGGAGAATGGACTCCGCAAGGCGATTCATTGCAATCTGTCCTTCAGCACGCACACGCCAGGCCGCAACGTTAACGGAGGAAAATGCAGAATGTCAAAAGAATATGAACTGGAATAATTAAACAGTGAGGCTGAAATAGAACCACAATCATATAGAGGCACACGCATACACATGTACACACGCATGTACGCACACACACACACACACACACACACACACACACACACACACACACACACACACACACACACACACACACACACACACACACACACACACACACACACACACACACACACACACATTCCCTCTCTCCCCACACACCACAGATTGACAGGAAATTAGAAGCATTAAACAACGCTGACCAACAATCAGCCATTTGGAAAATCCGATTTGGTTGCAATACACAAACAGTATAGAAATTGACTTTTTCAAAGTGAGCTTTTGATAACAGATGTTGTCCTGGCATGCCGTAAGTGGTCTCCATGTTGGTAATTGGTGGGTACAGAGGTACACTTCCCTGTGCAACAGCTTGTTTCATTTGTTGCCACAGCCATATATTAGTAGGGCCCCGAAGCTCCCCGATCTGCTACTGCACACTACACATCCACTGTTCTGGGATACCAGGCTGTGGAGCTGTAGGTGTGTGTGTGTATTATGGTGTCTTGGGAGGGCTCGTCCTATTACACTGTGACTTCATCAAAGCCTCGCTCCCAGGCAACCCTGTCGCCTGGCAACACTCACGCAGTTCACAGAGGAGACATCAACAAGGAGAGGAAGAAGAGAAGAAGAAGAACAGATACTCCTCTACCAGAGGTCTTCCACTTTCTGTCCATCTCCCTCCCGTCATCCTTATTCTCTCCCCCATTTTCACAGAAGTGAAAAATCTGGACTTCTATCGCAAAAAAAAAAATGAATCGTCTAGAAAAATTTGAGTAGAAACAGTTGTGTGTGAAACGTTGGTGGCATTATTTTGAGAAATGACTGCCTATTTTTTACAGGCTAACTGGGAAAATGCAACCGATCCAAAAACAGGCTGATAAGTTCTTCATCGTTGTTCTGTTGCTGGCGCTCACACGCAGATTTAATAATAGCACTCTGCCAATTGGCAGGCAGAGGCGTCTACCAAAAACCAGCTAGTGGACTCATGTGGTCACATGTGGAGTGCCGTTCGGAGCGGGTGCACCGTGATCGAATGCGGAATGCGGCTCCATTTCAGAGTCGTTACACCATGAGCGGAAATTACCCACTGGTGCCTGGTTACCGTAGTTACAGCGAGGTAATCAACAGTCCATTAGCACTCCATACTGAGCCCTGACACACACCCCTCCCTACCTTTTTTCATTTTCTCCATCTCTTTCTATCGACTTTGCGTACACGCACGCACGCACGCACCCACACACACACACACACACACACACAAAGTACTTACTATATAATTCTGTAGTAAACTGTAATATACTGTAGAATACTGTACTACACACTGTAGTAACCCTCAATCATGTGTAGTACTTACTATATAATTTTTGTAGAATACTACAGACTGCAAAAACACTACAGTAAATACTACAGTAATGTCCGCAAAAACACTACAGTCCGGAAAATCACTACAGTAATTACTATAGTATATAGTACCATATTTAATTAGCATATACCCTGCCCATTCCCCTCCCCCATATCCCAATTTGTGCCACCCATAAGTGAGAAACCTACATGCCAAGTATAGACCATATATTGTACAGATTACAGAAAAGAGCGGAATCTCTGAACAATCTGTGCCTCAGTCCTACCTACAGGTTATGGAAAATATGCTCTCTGTTCAGCCCTCTCTTTCCTCCCACTGCACTAATCCTTTCCTCTTGCAACCTTTGATACTCTTTGAATTCTACCCTCTCCCTCTGCAGCATAAATGACTTGTTGCCATTTACAACCACATGGTAGGTGTACTCTCAGCTTCTTCTTAATGATGCGCCATTCTCTCTGTCCTTTCCCTCTCTCCCTCTCTCCCTCTGCCCCCTGTAGAACCCCCCCCCCCCCCCATTGCTATTGTGTTAGATCTAAAGCTAATGAGGCATCGTGATCCCATTTTACAGGATCTTTGGTAGACGACACTAAGAGCTACATGTAACTGCCAAATTAAAGGAAACACGAGGAGTATATTAAAAGCAGGTGCTTCCACACAGGTGTGGTTCCTGAATTAATGATGCAATTAACATCCCATCATGCTTAGGGCCATGTATAAATATGGCCACTTGCCCATTATTTTGGCTACCATGGCTAGGATAAGAGACATCAGTGACTTTGAAAGAGGGGTCTCAAAGGAGCATAGGGTGTGTGTGTGCGGGCGTGTCAGTCACCAGATCTCAACCCAATTGAACGCTTATGGGAGATTCTGGAACAGCGCCTGAGACAGTGTTTTCCACCACCATCAACAGAACGCCAAATGATGGGATTTCTCATCAATGAATGGGGTTGTATCTCTCCAATAGAGTTCCAGACACTTGTAGAATCTATGTCAATGCGCATTAAAGCGGTTCTGGTGGCTCATGGTGGCCCAACACCCTATTAAGACATTTTATGTTGGTGTTTCCTTTATTTTGGCAGTTACCTGTACTTCTCTCTGTGGAGATACTGTACAGTGCATGGTGATTAGTGTGTGGTGAAAACAGACCTGAGCTTTTGAATGAGCCTGCCTGGATGGCCAGAAGATGGGTGGGCTTTGCACTTTTGGGACTATTCCATTGGTGCCATTGTGCCAAGCAAGCTCAATGAAGTAGCAGCTAAAGTATTTGTACATTTTTTTATTTGTGTTTAGTTAGTCGGTGCCCTTGTTCATCTGATGCAAAGAAGCCATTTCATACAATGGCCAGACAGACTAAGCTATTCTAACAAAAGACAATCCTCCATTACCGACATTCATTTTTCTTCCATTTTGTGTCACTCTCTCCCTCATTCCTTCCTTCTTATTTGTCTCAGTGGCCACTGACTAGGGAGGAAAATAATTACCTATTGCTCTCTAAAACCTCCTCTCCCTCGCACAGACGTCACATAAACATTGGCGTTGTGTCAAAACGCCCGCGTTCCAATTTCACAGTAGTTTCGATCTGGTGGACGTCAGCAGCAGCCAAAAGACAATTACGTTGTTAGGCAGAATGCATGTTGAGCTGGGGCTTGAGGATATAAACTGCGCACGCACGCACACACACGCACACAAACACACACACAAAGGGTGATTGGGTTTGTCTGAGGGATGAAGTCATTCCCATTATGGCTAGGGTAGTGTTATCAACCAACATGTTCCATCCCTTTCTATTCTTTCCGTCTTATACCTCTGCTCTGTGTGCATTTGGACAGATATGGCCAGTGGAATGCACCGCAGTCTCTCGTTGTAAGCGTGCTTTGGCTACTGTCAAGAAGTCTGAGCCTTTATGACACATATGGGTAGTGTGTTCGCCCCCTAACCGTGAATCGAACCGAGTTGCTGGTTCAGGCCCCACCCTAAGACATTACCAGGAAATGTGCGTTCAAGATTCCAAATCTTTTCGAGAAATGCCGTTATTTATCAATGTTGGCCGCCCTCCAGTATTTGGGGGTTTCCAGCAGGTGCTAAGAACGTTTGTAAAAACAATTGGCAGTGTTATCTGAGTGCAGGTAGCTGTGGGGAACTGGGGATAGGTCGGTTCACTGCACTGTTACTTCTCTCAGAGTCAGAAACGTCCCACGGTGGGTATCCATGCGTACCATGCCCTCTACCGATAGCTTGATGGGAGACGGTAGTGGCAGGGCTGACGTCTGGGAGGTTGTTATGTGGTGGAATTTCCTCAAGGAAGGGGGAGCAAAAAAGTGGGATGAGTCCGCACTCAAAAAGAGGTTGCATAAAGCTTACTTCATTTGTAATTTCTCTTTAGTATTTTCACTGCATCGAGGATAGCGTACACAGACGTTTCAGCTTTGCAGCCTTCTTCAGTGTGTATGGGATTGGGAAAAAAGAGAGAGGGGGAGCAGAGAGCGGGGGAGAGGATAGAGGGGGGAGAGAGGGGGGGGGGGAGGAGTAGAGATGGGAAAGAGAGAGAGAGAGAGAGAGAGAGAGAGAGAGAGAGAGAGAGAGAGAGAGAGAGAGAGAGAGAGAGAGAGAGACAGAGAGAGAGAGAGAGACAGAGACAGAGACAGAGAGAGAGAGAGAGAGAGAGAGAGAGAAGAGGTTGGTTGATTTGTGCGGTGGGTGATTGGCGGGTCCTGACATGGAGGAATGAGCCGGGGGGTTTGGGGGTTTGCCGCTCCATCTTCTCCCTGTCAGTCAATCTACATTACTGACCAGACCACTGGGGCCCTGCTAACGAGAACCCCCCCCGGCTAAAACAGAGCAGTACCTAGTTGTTTTGCTCGACTCTTAGGCAGGCCTGCAATCTGACGGCCACATACTGTAAGGCTATGCACGTGGCTGAGACTACCAAATATCAATGCCACCAACTCGCAATTAAATCCCAGCGTGTCCAAGCGTGATACGAGGGGCTGGTATTTAAGGAGCTTGTCAGAAAAGAGCTGTTCCATTTAACAATTGAATGAGCAGCCCACTTCCAAAATCATCACCTCCCTCTGGGACAATATCTGTCTTATTCGGCATACAAGAAAACACATTATCATCAACATCAGACCAGGTTGCTCTGACAAAAGGATGTTTGTGTCTCATCTCAGTAGCTACAAGGTCGACAAGGTATAAACGAGCACCACTAAGAACATGTGTAACTGACTACATTACATTCAACTCAGGGTGTGAAATATAGAAAGGGTCATGGTTTGCACGGACCCAGAGCGCCAGGTTGTGTTTTGTGCAATGCCGACTCTAG
The DNA here is from genome assembly GCF_045679555.1 of Salvelinus alpinus. Taxonomy (NCBI): domain Eukaryota; kingdom Metazoa; phylum Chordata; class Actinopteri; order Salmoniformes; family Salmonidae; genus Salvelinus; species Salvelinus alpinus. The sequence continues at coordinate 6,785,517 of NC_092116.1, forward strand.
CCGTTTGGGGACCCCTGCATGAGAATTTCCTGCAAGTCTACACATTTTGCCAAGAGTTATGCCATGTTAACTAACCTGTCCTGGATGTAGAATGAGATGTTCCATCATGGGTGACGGAAGTCTACACAACAACACAGGGTTCTACCACAACTGCATCAGAGGCAGTCACCAGTTTTCATGTCATGCTGTGGACATCTGAGCTCCACTCCGGTTGCACACACACACACACACACACACACACACACACACACACACACACACACACACACACACACACACACACACACACACACACACACACACACACACACACACACACACACACACACACACACACACACACACACACCCCCACACACACACACACACACACACACACACACACACACACACACACACACACACACACACACACACACACACACACACACACACACACACACACACACACACACACACACACACACACACACACACACACCCAGCTTTCCCCCCTCCACCTCTACCTCAAATCCCTGATCTATTCACCTGCTAGCTGCTCCTGAGGTAACCTTATTTTCAGGATTTTTTTTAGGAGAGCCCGAGCTGTGATAATATATGGTTGCTAACCAGTAGCCGCCAACCACAACAGTGTACTGTATACACCCAGCCCAGCTCCACTCACTCAGGCAGAAGGAAGAACACGTTCAGCCCTGTGCCTCGCCTTTCTCCACCAATTAGGATCAACAGGGAAGCTGGAGAGAGAGGCATAGAGGAGCTTTCAGAGGGGTAATGGATCCTGTGCTATTGCTTGTCTTTTCTGAAATACACACACACACACACACACACACACACACACACACACACACACACACACACACACACACACACACACACACACACACACACACACACACACACACACACACACACACACACACACACACACACACACCAACCCTCCAGCTGCGCTTCTGAGTAATATTCCCTACTCGTCATCACATCACAGCAACAACATGTGTCGCGGGGTGTGTGCGAAACGCTCGCTACCTTATCAAGGCATGTAAACATGAGTGTCTCCACATGCGCACAAACACTTCAAAGTGTCTCCTCGGTGTGTTGCCTTCCTGTTCTAATTCTCCATTCTCCACGTTTGAACGATCCCTTTGAACATCCTTCCCCTTCTGCATCTCTTCTCCTCGTCTTCCCTCTCATTGTTTTGGGGCCTCCCCGGCGCATTCATTTCTCACGTTGTTTACAACAGCCTTTTGCCGCTTTCCTGCGCACGCTAGTACTACAGGTTGGGTTGTGGTTGTTTGTTGTGTGTTTAGTACGTTATGTTACATGTACTGTCTTTGCATCCGCTAATCATTTAGCAAACAGAACGTGGTCTTTCACGTCAATATTTTAGGACCCACTTTATTTGGATAGTCCTACATAGCCTATGATGCTCAAACTATTTTAAGTAATGATCATATTTTCTTTATGATGCTTCCTAGAACATGACATCGACAGACACCCAGTAACTTACTTTCTCTGCTGAGCAACTCTCTAGCTAGCAGAACTTCTGGTGCCTTCTGTATTCTGGGGAGTCACGTCTGGGGCACTCACATCCAGGACGCGTTCTCCTTAGTGAGGCTCAGGGCATCTCTCTGTCCCCCTGCTTGTCTAGGGCTGTGGATAAGAGCTCCCTGCTCCCACAGACATGCAGATCAGACATGCTGTCAGGTAGAGTGGAGTTCTTTAGGAGTAGGAGACATAGACAGACAGAGAGAGAGGCAGGGGCAATGGAGGAGCTTTCAGAGAGAGATGGGTAATGGATTTCCTGTGTTCTTCCTTGTCCTTTCTGAAATACATCCTTTCTTTGCTTCCTGAGCAGTCTGTGTTGAAAGCTGTGGACATAGAAGTCCTACATTAAAAGGTACAATATGCAGAAATTGCTCAGCCATTTCCTGGATGCTAAAATTGTAATGGTTCGTGCCAATTTAAGTTTGTGACAAAACAATACATGTTAGTGTAGGCAATCATTGTACCATTTAAACCGTTGTGAAATATCTTTTCAATAACCAAACATATTGTATTTTCAGCTGTTTGAAGCTGGTGTACAAAACCCAAAGTAAAAACAGCAGAAACGAAACTGAAGAACGGGAAGCATAGAAATACCGCACATAGAACAGATCTACCGCGTCTTAGACTTGCTTTCAATGAGAAAGACAGATGTATAACTCACATTTCTACTTGAATTTGGTGGGGTCACCCAAAAAGTTACATATTGCAGCTTTAAGTTGTTCTTTCTAGTTTAGAGTTTAGACTTCATCGCTGTTAATATGACTACTTTTGTTCAATTTTTTTATTTTTTTTTATATATTTTTAACAAGGGGGAATTTGATTAATTCTGACATGTATGTTTCTGGGAGCGACTGGAATTGCCTTTTTGACATTTGAACAAACCGTATTGAATAATCTATGCTGAGATGCTTTTCCACAAGAGCTCGAAATCGCCGTCGCCCGCAGTGACATATGATAATGACTTTCCTCTTCACCATGCCCTTAAACTGAATGTAGACATCTCTGTCACGACATGATAAAGCCTCAATGGCTTTTTATGGTGATCGATTTTTTTATCCAATGATTTTTTAACTGAAAAATGACTGTCCATCCGCCTTCCCCCTCTTCAAGGTAAAGTGGTTCTTATTATCGCCAATAAAGTCGGTGCGATTTTTTTTGCAACATTTCGATAGATGGGGCACGGCAGTATATACATTTTCCGTTGACACTAAAGACAACAATTTTGAACTGTTTAAACATTAACATTTAAATGCTCGGATTGATTGTCTGAAAGGCAAATTTAACACACAAGTGATTCATCCTGTCTCCAGTTGTTGTCATTAAGTAGCCGTCGCTGATTGATCGGCAATGTTGTCTTAACATCTCCTCACAGACACCTTTCCAATTACCGCTTTTAGACTGACTGACTGACTGCTTCATCCAGCGGCGGTCGTGACGTTTAAGATGAGGGAGGATGATCATTTTTTTGAATGAGCATGGCCTTATTTCTACACTAAACAAATACATAAAACGCAAAATGTAAAGTGTTGGTCCCATGTTTCGTTAGCTGAAATAAAAGATACCAGAAATGTTCCATACGCACAAAAAGCTTGTTGTGGCCAAATATTTTACATCCCTGTTAGTGAGCAATTCTTCTTCGCCAAAGAAAATCCATCTACCTGACAGGTGTGGCATATCAAAAAGCTGATTAAACAGCGTGATCGTTACACAGGTGCACCTTGTGCCGGGGACAATAAAAGGCCACTCTAAAATGTGCAGTTTTGTCACACAGCACAATGCCACAGATGTCTCAAGTTTTGAGGTGGACAATCCTGCTGACTGCAGGAATTTGAATGCACAGAGATACCGTGATGAGATCCTGAGGTCTGTTGTTGTACCATTCATCTGCCACCATCACCTCATGTTTCAGCATGATAATGCACGGCCCCATGTTGCAAGGATCTGTACACAATTCCTGGAAGTTGAAATCCTCCCAGTTCTTCCTTGACCTGCATACTCAACAGACATGTCACCCATTGAGCATGTTTGGGATGCTCTGGATCGAGGTGTACGACAGCGTGTCCCAGTTCCCGCCAATATCCAGCAACTTCGCACAGCCATTGAAGAGGGGTTGGACAATACTCCACAGACCACAATCAAACAGCCACAATTAACTCTATTTGAAGGGGATGTGTCGCGCTGCATGAAGCAAGTGGTGGTCACACCAAATAATGACTGGTTTTCCGATCCATGCCCTTACCTTTTTGTAAAGGTATCTGTGATGCATATCCGTATTCCCAGTCATGTGAAATCCATAGATTTGGGCCCAATGAATTTATTTAAATTGAATTGTAACTCAGTAAACTCTTTGAAATTGTTGCATGTTGCGTTAATATTTTTATTCAGTATATTACAGCATATTGGATGACTGTCATTCATATTCCATTCACCCAGCTCAATCGATAGGTGTAGGCTACTACACGATACTCAATTTTCCCTATACCCATCATGAGGTTGCTACAACCTAGCCTACGGATGGAAGTTTACAAGTTACAATGCATTCGGAAAGTATTCAGTCCCCTTGTCTTTTTCCACATTTTGTTACGATACAGGCTTATTCTAAAATGGATTATTATATATATTTTTTCTCATCAATCTACACACAATACCCCATAATGATAATAATAAACTGAAATATCACATTTACATAAGTATTCAGACCCTTTACTCAGCACTTGGTTGAAGCACCTTTGGCAGTAATTACAGCCTCGGGTACTTCTTGGGTAGGATGCTACAAGCTTTGCACACCTGTGTTTGGGGAGTTTCTTCCATTTTCCTCTGGAGATCCTCTCAAGCTCTGTCAGGTTAGATGGGGACTAGTCTGCACAACTATTTTCAGGTCTTTCCAGAGATGTTTGATCAGGGTCACTCAAGGACATTCAGAGACTTGTTCCGTAGCCACTCCTGCATTGTCTTGGCTGTGTGCTTAGGGTTGTTGTCCTGTTGGAAGGTGAACCTTTGCCCCAGTCTGAGGTCCTGAGCACTCTGAAGCAGGGTTTCATCAAGGATCTCTCTGTACTTTGCTCCGTTCATCTTTCCTTTGATCCTGACTAGTCTCCCAGTCCTTGCCGCTGAAAAACATCACCACAGCATGATGCTGCCACCACCATGCTTCACCGTAGGGATGGTGCCCGGTTTCCTCCAGACGTGACGCTTGGCATTCAGGCCAAAGAGTTCAATCTTGATTTCATCAGACCAGAAAATCTTGTTTCTCATGGTCTGAGAGTCCTTTAGGTGACTTTTGGCAAAGTCCAAGCAGGTTGTCATGTGCCTTTTACTGAGGAGTGACTTACATCTGGCCACTCTACCATAAAGACCTGATTGGTGGAGTGCTGCAGAGATGATTGTCCTTCTGGAAGGTTCTCCCAACTCCAGAGAGGAACTCTGAAAGTCTGTCAGAGTGACCATCAGGTTTTCGGTAACATCCCTGACCAAGGCCCTTCTCCCCCAATTGCTTGGTTTGGCCAGGCGGCCAGCTCTAGGAAGAGTCTTGGTGGCTCCAAACTTCTTCCATTTAAGAATGATGGAGGCCACTGTGATCTTGGGGACCTTCAATGCTGCAGATATTTTTGGTACCCTTCCCCAGATCTATACCCCGACACAATCCTGTCTCGGAGCTCTACGGACAATTCCTTTGACCTCATGGGTTGGTTTTCGCTCTGACATGCACTGTCAATTGTGGGACCTTTTATAGACAGGTGTGTGTGTCTTTCCAAATCATGTCCAATCAATTGAGTTTACCACAGGTGGACTCCAATCTAATTGTAGCAACATCCCAAGGATGATCAATGGTAACAGAATACACCTCATCTCAATTTCAAGTCTCATAGCAAAGGGTCTAAATACTTATGTAAATAAGGTATGTGTTTTTTAAAATTTTTAAACACTTCTGAAAACCTATTTTCGCTTTGTCATTATGGGGTATTGTGTGTAGATTGATGATAAAATAAATAATTGTATAGATTTTAGAATAAGGCTGTAATCAAACAAAATGTGGAAAATAGGAAGGGGTCTGAATACTTTCCAAATGCACTGTAGGTGCACAGGTTGAAAGAAGAAATTTGAGTAATCAAGGTGAAAAATTTGAGTAATCAAAGCAGACAGTGACAAATTCAATACCTTCTTGCACACTCTTGCTAGCATCTAGCTGATCTAGTGTGTAATCATTAGTCCAGTTTCTATTGGACAAATTCAGGTATGTTTATTCCCGTTTTGTTCCATTTGCTTCCATTTCAGAAACGTTTTTCAACAGAATCAGACGCAAACACAGTTCACTTCCATAGGAGCCACATACAGTACAAACAGAAGGAACATTTTGCTCATTGTATAATTCTTTCTTGCATCTTATGTGCTCTCCTCCTCTCACCTTTTTACATCACATCAGCTAAATGTTACCAGGCGGGGGAAAAAACGTTCCAATCCAAACCTTTATATCATAACCACGAACCGCTACACACAGTCTACTTTGTTGTCACAATATTAGCTAATGACATTTGTAACGTCATAGTCAATATAGTTACTAGAACTACTCGTGACTATGCAGTACAGTCAGCAAGCAGTTTAGCAGTTAAACTGGCGGGTCCTGGTGGCAATACATTTATACAACCAAACGCTTACCTTGAGCGTTCCAGCGTTGGATAGCCATAGCCAGCTAGCTAACATAGCATCCCTCTCTTCTACTTGCCCAAGCTGGGTGTTGAGGAGGTTAAACTAGCTAGCTGCATTCGCTAGCTAAGTGAAAGTGAAAGAAATCTACAAATAAATATGAACTCAGCAAAAAAGGAAAGGTCCCTTTTTCAGGAAGTTGTCTTTCAAAGATAATTCGTAAAAATCACAGAAATTTGCATCCTGTAGCTCTAACTCCAAAAGGTTTTGGGACACTGTAAATTCCATGGAGAATAAGAGCATCTCCTCCCAGCTGCCCACTGCACTGAGGTTAGGTAACACTGTCACCACCGATAAATCCATGATCATCGAGAATTTCAATAAGCATTTCTCTACGGCTGGCCATGTTTCCTCCTGGCTACCCCAACCCCGGCCAATAGCTCCGCACCCCCGCAGCTACTTGCCCAAGCCTCCCCAGCTTCTCCTTCACTCAAATCCAGATAGAGCTGCAAAACCTGGACCCGTACAAATCAACTGGACTAGACAATCTGGACCCTCTCTTTCTAAAATTATCTGCCGCCATTGTTGCAAGCCCTATTACTAGTCTGTTCAACCTCTCTTTTGTATCGTCCGAGATCCCTGAAGATTGGAAAGCTGCCATGGTCATCCTCCTCTTCAAAGGGGGTGACACTCCAGACCCAAACTGTTATAGACCTATATCCAGCCCTGCCTTTCTAAAGTCTTCGAAAGCCAAGTTAATAAACAGATCACTGACCATTTCGAATCACACCGTATCTTCTCCGCTGTGCAATCCGGTTTCCGAGCTGGTCATGGGTGCACCTCAGCCACGCTCAAGGTCCTAAACGATATCATAACCGCCATCAATAATAGACAGTACTGTGCAGCCGTCTTCATCGACCTAGCCAAGGCTTTCGACTCTGTCAATCACCATATTCTTATCGGCAGACTCAGCCTTGGTTTCTCAAATGACTGCCTCGCCTGGTTCACCAACTACTTCTCAGACAGAGTTCAGTGTGTCAAATCGGAGGGCCTGTTGTCCGGACCTCTGGCAGTCTCTATGGGGTACCACAGGGTTCAATTCTTGGGCAGACTCTTTTCTCTGTATATATCAACGATGTCACTCTTGCTGCGGGTGATTCCCTGATTCACCTATACGCAGGCAACACCATTCTGTATACATCTGGCCCTTCTTTGGACACTGTGTTAACAAACCTCCAAATGAGCTTCAATGCCACACAACACTCCTTCCGTGGCCTACAACTGCTCTTAAATGCAAGTAAAACCAAATGCATGCCTTTCAACCGTTCGCTGCCCGCACCCGCCCGCCCGACTAGCATCACTACTCTGGACGGTTCTGACTTAGAATATGTGGACAACTACAAATACCTAGGTGTCTGGCTAGACTGTAAACTCTCCTTCCAGACTTATATTAAACATCTCCAATCCAAAATTAAATCTAGAATCGGCTTCCTATTTCACAACAAAGCCTCCTTCACTCACGGCGCCAAACATACCCTCGTAAAACTGACTATCCTACCGATCCTCGACTTCGGCGATGTCATTTACAAAATAGCTTCCAACACTCTACTCAGGAAACTGGATGCAGTCTATCACAGTGCCATCCGTTTTGTCACCAAAGCCCCTTATACCACTACCACTGTGACCTGTATGCTCTAGTCGGCTGGACCTCGCTACATATTCATCGCCAGACCCACTGGCTCCAGTTCGTCTATAAGCCTATGCTTGGTAAAGCTCTGCCTTATCTCAGCTCACTGGTCACGATAACAACACCCAACCGTCGCACACACTCCAGCAGGTATATCTCACTGGTCATCCCCAAAGCCAACACCTCCTTTGGCCGCCTTTCCTTCCAGTTCTCGTCTGCCAATGACTGAAACAAATTGCAAAAATCGCTGAAGCTGGAGACTTATATTTCCCTCACTAACTTTAAACATCATCTATCTGAGCAGCTAAACGATCGCTGCAGCTGTACATAGCCAATCTGTAAATAGCCCACCCAATCTACCTACCTCATCCCCATATTGTTTTTATTTACTTTTCTGCTCTTTTGCACACCAGTTTTTATACTTACACATCATCGTCTGCTCATCTATCACTCCAGTGTTAATTTGCTAAATTGTGATTACTTCGCTACTATGGCCTATTTATTGCCTTACCTCCTCTCGCCATTGGCACACACTGTATATAGACTTTCTTTTTTTTCTATTGTGTTATTGACTATACGCTTGTTTATTACATGTGTAACCCTGTGTTGTTGTTTGTGTCACACTGCTTTGCTTTATCTTGGCCAGGTCTCAGTTGTAAATGAGAAAAAAGCCCTTCTTACATCAGCTGATATCTCAAAGTTCTGTACAGAAATCCAGCCTAAACCCTCAAACAGCAAGCAATGCAGGTGTAGAAGCACGGTGGCTAGGAAAAACTCCCTAGAAAGACCAGAACCTAGGAAGAAACCTATAGAGGAACCAGGCTGTGAGGGGTGGCCAGTCCTCTTCTGGCTGTGTCGGGTGGAGATTATAACAGAACATGGCCAAGATGTTCAAATGTTCATAGATGACCAGCAGGGTCAAATAATAATAATCACAGTGGATGTCGAGGGTGCAACAGGTCAGCGCCTCAGGAGTTAATGTCAGTTGGCTTTTCATAGCCGATCATTCAGAAAATCTCTACCCCTCCTGCTGTCTCTAGAGAGTTGGAAACAGCAGGTCTGGGACAGGTAGCACATCCAGTGAACAGGTCAGGGTTCCATAGCCGCATGCAGAACAGTTGAAACTGGAGCAGCAGCATGGCCAGGTGGACTGGGGACAGCAAGGAGTCATCAGGCCAGGTAGTCCTGAGGCATGGTCCTAGGGCTCAGGTCCTCCGAGAGAGAGAAAGAAAGAAAGAAGGAGAGAATTAGAGAGAGCATACTTAAATTCACACAGGACACCCGATAAGACAGGAGAAATACTCCAGATATAAAAGACTGACCCTAGCCCCCCGACACATAAACTACTGCAGCATAAATACTGGAGGCTGAAACAGGAGGGGTCGGGAGACATTGTGGCCCCATCCGACCATACCCCCGGACAGGGCCAAACAGGCAGGATATAACCCCACCCACTTTGCCAAAGCACTGCCCCCACACCACTAGAGGGATAACTTCAACCACCAACTTACCATCCTGAGACAAGGCCGAGTATAGCCCACAAAGATCTCCGCCACGGCACAACCCAAGGGGGGGGCGCCAACCCAGACAGGAAGATCACGTCAGTGACTCAACCCACTCAAGTGACTCAACCCTCCTAGGGACGGCATGGAAGAGCACCAGTAAGCCAGTGACTCAGCCCCTGTAATAGGGTTAGAAGCAGAGAATCCCAGTGGAGAGAGGGGAACCGGTCAGGCAGAGACAGCAAGGGCGGTTCGTTGCTCCAGTGCCTTTCCGTTCACCTTCAAACTCCTGGGCCAGACTACACTCAATCATAAGTCCTACTGAAGAGATGAGTCTTCAATAAAGACTTAAAGGTTGAGACCGAGTCTGCATCTCTCACATGGGTAGGCAGACCATTCCATAAAAATGGAGCTCTATAGGAGCTGCCTCCAGCCCTGCCTCCAGCTGTTTGCTTAGAACTTCTAGGGACAGTTAGGAGGCCTGCGTCTTGTGACCGTAGCGTACGTGTAGGTATGTACGGCAGGACCAAATTGGAAAGATAGGTAGGAGCAAGCCCATGTAATGCATTGTAGGTTAGCAGTAAAACCTTGAAATCAGCCCTTGCCTTAACAAGAAGCCAGTGTAGAGAGGCTAGCACTGGAGTAATATGATCAAATTTTTTGGTTCTTGTCAAGATTCTAGCAGCCGTGTTTGCACTAACTGAAGTTTATTTAGTGCTTTATCCGGGTAGCCGGAAAGAAGAGCATTGCACTAGTCTAACCTAGAAGTAACAAAAGCATGGATACATTTTTCTGCATCATTTTTGTACAGAAAGTTTCTGATTTTTGCAATGTTACGTAGCTGGAAAAAAGCTGTCCTTGAAACAGTCTTAATATGTTAATCAAAAGAGAGATCAGGGCCCAGAGTAACGCTGAGGTCCTTCACAGTTTTATTTGAGACAACTGTACAACCATCAAGATTAATTGTCAGATTCAACAGAAGATCTCTTTGTTTCTTGGGACCTAGAACAAGCATCTCTGTTTTGTCCGAGTTTAAAAGTAGAACATTTGCAGCCATCCACTCCCTTATGTCTGAAACACAGACGGAACCTTGAGGAACACCAACATTTACAGTTGATTTGTCAGAGGACAAACCATCCACAGAGACCAACTGATATCTTCCGACAGATATGAACTAAACCAGGCCAGAACTTGTCCGTGTAGACCAATTTGGGTTTCCAATCCCTCCAAAAGAATGTGGTGATCGATGGTATCAAAAGCAGCACTAAGGTTTAGGAGCACGAGGACAGATGCAGAGCCTCGGTCTGACGCCATTAAAAGGTCATTTACCACCTTCACAAGTGCAGTCAGTGCTATGATGGGGTCTAAAACCAGACTGAAGCGTTTCGTATACATTAATTGTCTTCAGGAAGGCAATGAGTTGCTGCGCAACAGCTTTCTCTAAATTTTTTGAAAGGAATGGGAGATTCGATATAGAACGATAGTTTTTTATATTTTCTGGGTCAAGGTTTGGCTTTTTCAAGAGAGGCTTTATTACTGCCACTTTTAGTGAGTTTGGTACACATCCGGTGGATAGAGAGCCGTTTATTATGTTTAACATAGGAGGGCCAAGCACAGGAAGCAGCTCTTTCAGTAGTTTAGTTGGAATAGGGTCCAGTATGCAGCTTGAAGGTTTAGAGGCCATGATTATTTTCATCATTGTGTCAGGAGATATAGTACTAAAACACTTGAGTGTCTCCCTTGATCCTAGGTCCTGGCAAAGTTGTGCAGACTCAGGACAACTGAGCTTTGGAGGAATACACATATTTAAAGAGGGGTCCGTAATTTACTTTCTAATGATCATGATCTTTTCCTCAAAGAAGTTCATGAATTTATCACTGCTGAAGTGAAAGCCATCCGCTCTTGGGGAATGCTGCTTTTTAGCTAGCTTTGCGACAGTATCAAAAAATACATTTTGGATTGTTCTTATTTTCCTCAATTAAGTTGGAAAAATAGGATGATCAAGCAACAGTGAGAAATCGCAGAATGGTGAAACTTACTAAATGACTGAAGAGTTTGACTGTGTGATGTTAGGTGGCTTCTTGTGTAAATATTTTCCGTCTAGATTTTAATGATTTGTACTGATGTACAATGATACTGCACGGTACTGTCTTTCCAAGCTAGTCGGAAGACTTCCAGTTTGTGGGGCGCCATTTCCGTTCCAATTTTCTGGAAGCTTGCTTCAGAGCTCGTGTATTTTCTGTATACTAGGGAGCTAGTTTCTTCTGACAAATGTTTTTTGTCTTCATCTAGGGTATTGCGCAAGGTTAAATTGTGTTCCTCAGTTAGGTGGTTAACTGATTTTTGTACTCTGACGTCCTTGGGTAGGCGGAGGGAGTCTGGAAGGGCATCTAGGAATCTTTGGGTTGTCCGAGAATTTTTAGCACGACTTTTGATGATCCTTGGTTGGGGTCTGAGCAGATTATTTGTTGCGATTGCAAATGTAATAAACTTGTTCTCAACTTGCTTACCTGGTTAAATAAAGGTGAAAAAAATATCTTCATTGTAAAGGGTTTAAACACTGTTTCCCATGCTTGTTCAATGAACCATAAACAATGAATGAACATGCACCTATGGAACGGTCGTCAAGAAACTAACAGCTTACAGACGGTAGGCAATTAAGGTCACAGTTAGGAAAACTTAGGACACTAAAGAGGACTTTCTACTGACTATGAAAAACACCAAAAGAAAGATGCCCAGGGTCCCTGCTCACCTGCGTGAACGTGCCTTAGGCATGCTGCAAGGAGGCATGAGGACTGCAGATGTGGCCAGGGCAATAAATTGCAATGTCCGTACTATGAGACGCCTAAGACAGCTACAGGGAGACAAGACGGACAGCTGATCGTCCTCGCAGTGGCAGACCACGTGTAACAACACCTGCACAGGATCGGTACATCCGAACATCACACCTGCGGGACAAGTACAGGATGGCAACAACAACTGCCCGAGTTACACCAAGAATGCAAAATCCCTCCATCAGTGCTCAGACTGTCCGCAATAGGCTGAGAGGCTGGACTGAGGGCTTGTAGGCCTGTTGTAAGGCAGGTCCTCACCAGACATCACCGGCAACAACGTCGCCTATGGGCACAAACCCACCGTTGCTGGACCAGACAGGACTGGCAAGAAGTGCTCTTCACTGACGAGTCACAGTTTTGTCTCACCAGGGGTGATGGTCGGATTCGCGTTTATCGTCGAAGGAATGAGCGTTACACAGAGGCCTGTACTCTGGAGCGGGATCGATTTGGAGGTGGGGGGTCCGTCATGGTCTGGGTCGGTGTGTCACAGCATCATCGGACTGAGCTTGTTGTCATTGCAGGCAATCTCAACGCTGGGCGTTACAGGGAAGACATCCTCTTCCCTCATGTGGTACCCTTCCTGCAGGCTCATCCTGACATGACCCTCCAGCATGACAATGACACTAGCCATACTGCTCGTTCTGTGCGTGATTCCCTAAAAGACAGGAATGTCAGTGTTCTGCCATGGCCAGCGAAGAGCCCGGATCTCAATCTCATTGAGCACGTCTGGGACCTGTTGGATCGAGGGCTAGGGTTAGGGCCATTCCCCCCAGAAATGTCCGGGAACTTGCAGGTGCCCTGGTGTAAGAGTGGGGTAACATCTCACAGCAAGAACTGGCAAATCTGGTGCAGTCCACGAGGAGGAGATGCACTGCAGTACTTAATGCAGCTGGTGGCCACACCAATTACTGACTGTTACTTTTTTTCTGTTAGTCACATGTCTGTGGAACTTGTTCAGTTTATGTCTCAGTTGTTGAATCTTGTTATGTTCATACGTATATATACACATGTTAAGTTTGCTGAACATAAACGCATTTGAGTGTGAGGATGTTTCTTTTTTTGCTGAGTTTAGCTCTCTCCCTCTCTCTTTCTTGCTTCTCCTTCATTTTTATAGAAAAAAACTGTTCAACTGTTGTCTTTCTCTCTCTTTGAGTCAACTACTCACAGCAATTTTATGCACTGCAGTGGTAGCTAGCTGTAGCTTATGCTTTCAGTACTAGATTCATTATCTGATCCTTTGATTGGGTGGACAACATGTCAGTTCATGCTGCAAGAGCTTTGATAGGTTGGAGGACGTCCTCCGGAAGTTGTCATAATTACTGTGTAAGCCTATGGAAGGGGATGAGAACCACGAGCCTCCGAGGTTTTGTATTGAACTCAATGTACCCAGAGGAGGACGGAAACTTGCTGTCCTCTGGCTACACCATGGTGCTTCCTAAAGAGTGCTGTTGAGGCTAATGTAGACTGTCATTGCAAAACAGTGTGTTTTAATGAAGTATTTGGTGACGTGAATATATTTAATATAGTTTTATCTAAAAAGGATAACTTTTTAAATGTTTCACTATTTTAATTTGTATGAAATTCACTGAGGAGGATGGTCCTCCCCTTCCTCCTCTGAGGAGGCTCCACTGCCTTTATCTACTGTGGATGGACACAAGGGTAGGGGACAAGCTGCGCTACCCAACCAAACAATTTCCAGCCATGACAATTTTGTCTATAGAAGGTGTATCAGTATTTTTGAAGCAACATTTGCCTAATATTAGATAATGGCTGAAAGTGGAGGCTGCTGAGGGCAGGACAGCTCATAATAATGGCTGGAATGGAGCGAATGGAATGGCAGCAAACACATGGAAACCATGTATTTGATAGCATTCCACTTATTCCGCTCCAGCCATTACCACGAGCCCATCCTCCCCAATTAAGGTGCCACCAACCTCCTGTGATGGCTGTGTACAAAACAGCACCATATTCCATACATATTGCATTATACAGGGCCCATACTCTGGTAAAAAGTAGTGCACTATGGGCATAATACTTTTCAGATGCAGCCAATATCATGGCATATGGCCCTTCAAAGCAATCAATTCACTGATCTTAAAGACCATGTCTCCTATATGTCCGGGACCATTTATACATTGGATCATATGCTGTATTATGTATGCTATATGTAACATCATTTTCTATTGCATGTTTGCCGTGTAATGGACACGAAAAGGTACCTCAGCAGATGGGTTGTAACGATCCGAGTTAGTGCAATATCCACCATTGTCTGTGGGGTCAAACCAAGCCTGTTATCGACTGATCTACTCACAGGGAAACGTGAGTTAGAGCCATTCCTGAAGTAGCTTTCTATTTAAAAGCAAGCTGATATAGTCAGGTGTAAACCTTCCTTTCAACAAGTATCTTCCTGTTTTATGCAGCTAGCTATATGTAAGCGTTCCTTTCAACCCTACAAGATAACCACTTGAATATGGCAAAGAATTACCTTCCTGTTTTATGCAGTTAGCTATATGTAAACCTTCCTTTCAACCCTACAAGATAACCACTTGAATATGGCAAAGAATTACCTTCCTGTTTTATGCAGTTAGCTATATGTAAACCTTCCTTTCAACCCTACAAGATAACCACTTGAATATATCAAAGAAGTATCTTCCTGTGTTACGCAGGTAGCTTTATTCATCTGACACTCACGTAGCTTCCTACACGAAGGCGCTTTTGTCTTTGACGTTGGCTATTGTGTTTTCTGTGTTCTTCCAATAGCTAATGCATTTCACCTCGCCTGTCCCCACTCACCAGCCCGAGTCGGGCTGTCAATGACGAACTGTACCTCTCTGCACATTTATGACGTCCGGAAACGTCCAGTTCATGTACTGTACAGGCCCTTACTCCGATGGACTGGGCTGCTCTGCTCAAACATGCAGGAAAGAGCGCTGTACCGTGAGACCTTGGGCTACTGCACCATGGTGGGTGTGTGTGTGTGATGGGTGTGTCTATAGTGTGACACATTCAACTGCTTTTGCCTGTTGTATGTCTGATGGCGGTGTGCGCGTTCTGGCGTTGTGGCCACTGGAACATGAAGAGACAGTCAAATTGATTAATGCATCCGTTTGGGCATCTCAACAGCTGTGGAGATGGAGAAGGGAGGAAAGGGGAGGATAGAGTATAAGATCTGATTTGCATCCCTTTGTATTGCATGTTGCACGGATACAATAATCGCTTGTGTCATCATGTGACAACGGGGACATGAATGTCATATTTTTTTGCGAGTAATGTTTGCGGAGAATAGGTATGAACGCTGTGAGAGTGTATGAGAATGCACACACGTATGTACAGGCACACAAGCAACGCACACAGGCATGCGCACACACAAACACACTCACACACAACCGATACATGATTCCCCAACAGAAATATGTATTTCTTCATCTTCGTTCCTCCCCAGGTGGAGGGATAACACAGCCTGATAATAACAATTATTCTGAGAATCTAACAGCATTGAGTGTCTGTAGTAAATATCACCATTAGAGTTGTCTCAGGGCCTGAGCCAAATGCTCAGTCTTATTGATGCCTCTGCACCTACACAATCACACACAGTATTGTCTGTATTGCACAGAATAACTCTTTCTCCATTGATTTCTACTTTTCATGCGGTAGTGTACCAGACCTGGACTATTTGACAATACACTCTTTATGGCATTGGGTTCCTTTATCAAGTGGGAATGGCAACAGGAGGAATAAAAACACAGCCATCCACTTTCAGATACTGCTAAGTACGGCGATACGATCACAACAAGAGCCTGTCTGGCTTCGAGGGTCATCCAGACACTTTTCTGTCTCTTCTATTGATTTCAGTTGATTCACCTGTTCGAAGTTTACTTTGCTTATTTGGTTTAGATAAATGTCCAACAATTCAGATATTTCTGTTAAGGAATAATAGTTTGTTATAGAAAACTAATCTATACATTATCTGCTTGGTCAGACCATGGGAATGCATGGATGCCCTTATTTACCTTTCTTCTAGCCCTTCGCTGTAAAAATATATTCCCACCTGGATCAGATGGTAGCATTATTAAAAATGAATTCATGGGAATTGAGGAGTGGTATGTATGAAGGGAAGGTGTGCTACTTTTCACTCAGTGTGAGTGTAGGTGTGCAACTGACATGTGGCTCTCTCTCTCTTCCTGTGTCTCTCTCTCTCTCTCTCTCTCTCTCTTCCTGTGTCTCTCTCTCTCTCTTCCTGTGTCTCTCTCTCTCTCTTCCTGTGTCTCTCTCTCTCTCTCTCTCTCTCTCTCTCTCTCTCTCTCTCTCTCTCTCTCTCTCTCTCTCTCTCTCTCTCTCTCTCTCTCTCTCTCTCTCTCTCTCTCCCTGTGTCTCTCTCTGTCTCTCTCCCTATATCGCTCTCTGTCTCCTCTTCCTGTATCTCTCTCTCCCTATCGCTCTCTCTCGCTCTCTCTCTCCCTGTGTCTCTCTCCCTATATCGCTCTCTGTCTCTACCTCTCTCTATATCGCTCTCTCTCTCCTCTTCCTGTATCTCTCTCTCTCTTCCTGTATCTCTCTCTTCCTAGATCTCTCTCTCTCTCTCTCTACCTCTCCCTGTATCGCTCTTTCTCTCCTCTTCCTGTATCTCTCTCCATCTCTCTCTTCCTGTATCTCTCTCTCCCTATCGCTCTCTCTCCTCTTCCTGTATCTCTCTCTCTCCATTTCTCTCTTCCTGTATCTCTCTCTCTCTCTCTCTCTCTCAATTTCTACTTCCTGTATCTCTCTCTCTCCTCTTCCTGTGTCGCTCTCTCTCTCTATATATATATATATATCTTCCTGAATCTCTCTCTCCCTCTCTCTGTCTGTCTGTGTTTAGTCTTCCAGCAGCAGGCTCTCACACACATGATGTACACGGGCCATTATTCCATATAATGGTCTTTACCACATACTCACACATCAACAGACCCCTACCGGAGACTGCACTGACAGCATGCTTGTTTATCTGAATGTGTGTGTGTGTGTATGTGAGTGTGGTAATGCTTATGGTGTGCTTGTGTGTATTAAAGTGTAACTATTCCCATTCCCCCATCTTCCTTCCCTTCTCTCCTATCCGCTCTGTCCATCTTCCTCTCCGTCATCTCTCTCTCCCTCTGTCTGAAAGGAAATGGCCACCTCCTAAATGGGCCACTCAATGCGTCTAGATGATGCTTATTATCAAGGTCTACTCCTCAGCGTATACATCACCACACTGCCTCTCCTTCTCCAGCCTCATCCCCCTATCCTCCACTCTCCTCCCAAGGTGTGTCATCCATCACTACTCCCTCTCTTTTGTTTTGTCTCTTCTCTTCTGCCATATCTTTCCCTGCATGATTTGCCCCACAGGGACGATTCCGTGGCGTGTGAAATACAGCATTGGGCAACATATGTCTCCCGCAATCAATTCTCGCCACAGGGTTATCTTTCCAGCCCGACCATTCTCTCTTCCACTTAATCTTCTGTCAGAGTGCTTTAGGAATTGATGAGGAATGGGTAAGTTCTGACCTATGAATGGGACTGTATTGGTGAACACGAATGCCTCCCGAGTCCCTAGTTAATCAACCATCAGAATGCATATGATGTTAAGATTTCAGGTTCATTTCTTTATGAATAACTGGATTGGTAAATTGGTAGGAATGTTGTGATGTGTCATGACTGTCCTGTGAGGATCCAAATAGGTCAGATCAGGTTTGCAATGAATAACTTCAACCAGACCCCTTTCACCCACAGAGGAGGGAGGAGAGAACTGGTGGGGGTTAACAACTCACGTCCTGTTGTGAATCAAGTTGATAAGATTCAGGTCTCCCTCTCCAAATTCACCAAAGGAATGTGGCATTGTTTCAAGATGCTTTTCCCGCCGAAACTCTAACATGTACAAAAGCGAATCCTGAAACAATATTTCTAACATAGAACGTGGGAAAAAGTCAGAGGCGACCTATAGAACACTAATGTCGTTTTGTTTGTTATTTTGTGATGTCATTAAAAATGTTACAAAGGAAATACTGTAACTTGGAAAGCATACCCACTACATGTGTGAAGTGTCCAACCTATGCGTTGTGCATGAAATATAAACAATTATGAAAGGGTTTCTGTTGAGAGAGGGATGTGATTTTAGGAGCCATAAGAGACAATTTTTTAACATAAACTTTGCACAGTGACAAGTCGCGCCCCTGAGTGAGGTCAGAGAGTTTGTCAGCCAACCCTTTCGAACCAAACTGTATAAAATTAAGGGTTAAGAATGAACATATCAGACCAGAAAAGCGTTGAGCTGCAGCTGCACGCTTGAAGTGGTCTGAACTTTGAATCTCAACACAAGGTAGAGACGATAAACTCAACCCCCGGAAAATCACTGGTATGGCTGATTAGCTGTCCTAAGTATCTAGAAAAGTGCATTTAAGTGGGACCATTCTACTACTTTGCTCAAACCATCATATTGCGCTACTCTCATCACCCCACTGGGAAACCATCGATAAGGCTGGCTAGCCTATCTTCAATGAGGCATCTTCAGGTGCGAATGGAAGGACAATCAACTCTGTAGTTCTGTTCAGGACTACATGACAAGTCACCGGATACCGGACAACTACAGAGAAGAACAACAGTAGAAGACTTGTTGCAGCCATTCTGGGACAATCAGAGCCTTACAAGCGTGCCGCGGAAAGGCCCAACCCCCTTTCCAAGGCCCAGTCCACCGAGAGAGATCTGGCATTTCACGTAAATACATTCATGATTTCTTACTCAAAGGGGGCAGCGGTTCGTGTGCGAAGAATATGATTACTGTAAGTGAGAGTAGTTTCCAAATGTACCATTGTTAAGTGTCTCTGTCCCTCTCTGCCCCCCCCCCCTCTCCATCTCTTTTGTAACAAGCAGCCATATTGTTGTCATTCCGCTATGTACCTGTTTTTAATGTATTAAGTGTGTATGTTTATTCCGTGTTATCATTTAATTAGCTAGTAAATAAATAATTAAACCAACTTGTGTAGTACTGAATCATAAGTAAGGCTCAGGCTTTTGCAGATGCAAGGAGGTTACCTCTGTTCAGAATGATGATATAATACGAGGTTATGATTAATAAGTTGACTGTTTATAGATGTGATAGGTAAAGACCTTTAGAGTTTAATTCAGGAGATGGTAACTCTTTAAAGATCCGCTCTCGTGGTGCCCCAGATCCTAAGGAGTTAATTGTTACATGATTAATTTAATTGGGTAATAATTAAACATAGTTAAGTACTTAGATAAATAACAGTCTTTGGAGTAATTTTAAAGTCAAGTCACGACAGATGACTATTGTATATGTCTTTGTAGCGGACAGTGTGTCATCCTTTGTCCTCTAGTGGTGTATTAATTTTGAGAATTTCAGCACCATAGGAGTGGACAACTCCCTCTCTCCCTCCCTCTCACTGTCCCTCTCAACCCCCCCCCCCCCCCCCCCTCTCTCGCTCTCTTTCTCCCTCGCTCTTCCTGATCTGATAAAGACTTGGCTTCTCCTGCCAAAAGAAAACAAATGGTCACTAAGAGAGAGGCACAGAAACACATTAAGAAAGCAGGAGGGGATGAGAGAAAAAGAGCAAGAGAGAGAGAGCGGTAGAGTGGAGAGAGAGAGAGCGCGACAGGAGAGATGCTACGGTCTGACACAGGTTGCTGTTGTTTTTTTCATCTGACAACATTTCTTTGGCCCTTATCGGTGTGCTGATGTGAGGTCGTTAATTTTCCGGCTCCCCCTCCCGTCTCCCCCTGCTGAAGCCTGCCGTCTCAGTCGATTGCGTGTGGCCATGAGGAAAGGCAGCAGAGAGGCAGGATGGTGGGAAGAAAAGGCAGGGCGGCAGAGAGAGAAATAGAGAGAGACAAGAGCGCACACACACACACACACACACACACACACACACACACACACACACACACACACACACACACACACACACACACACACACACACACACACACACACACACACACAGTACATTCTCATAAAATATCCTCACTCTCTCGCTTACCTCTCTTTCAATCTCTCTCTCTCTATTGCTCTCTCTCTCTCTCTCTCTCTCACACACACACGCACACACATACACCCTACCCCCCACACATACACACAACGAAATCAATTTATTTTTCTCACACATACACACTATCTACCTCCTATCTGTAGAGGAGTGTGTACAATGGAGAGCTTAAATAAAGAGCAGGATGGAGTGTCTTCATTATGTTCCAGTCCGACTGTGAAAACCGGAGGGAGAAGAGGAAGGGAATCGGAAGGATCTTAAATCACCATAATCCTCTCCAAATGCATTTTCTCTACTCCTTTTAAAGCTAGGCCTCCTCCATTTGTCCGTGCCGCTCTATCTATGTGGGGGAGAAAGGTGCCCTTCAGTGTGAAATACATCCACGGCTTCTCCTAGAGAGGCATTCTTACTGAACACCTAAAAGGTATTTGATTAGGAATAGGAGCCCAGACTAGGCCCCATTGGGGGTATCACATCTGGATCAGAGATTATACCATTTTCTATCATCTCTCTACTGTACCATGCATACATTTATGAGTGGCACCGAAACCTCTCCAGCTCGTACCCTACTATAGATATTACATTATTCCAGCCTTTAAATGTTCCATTCAATTAGTGGTGGCCAGAGGACTGCTTAGAGCAGCATATACGCTGCCTTGTAATTCAGCTGTCATCTTTTATATATGTAGGCAATTCCCAGCCCCCAAGGACCAACGGGAACGTGGTCAGGCATTGAATTAGCTTTCGACGGCCGACGGTGTAGTGACACATTAAAACGCAGTGGCGGTCACAGGCAGCAGACAACGCACTCTGACTGTCAGAGTGTCAGCGTCGCCCCTGTGTTAGGAGGTCATCACTAACTCACTGCTACTACAAACCCCCGAGCCAACAAACTCCCAACTGCAGTGTCAGAAGAGCTTTAGCAGCATTCGCACAATGGTGGCCATTTTGTTTTTTTCCCTCCCTTTTTTTCCCAGATTTCACTACATAGATTTAGGAGCTTTATCTGGAAATGGACAGGCTTTGTCCAGTGCTGTCAGGATGTATATTATCAGTGGAGTCATTGTGCTGCAGAGAAGGTCATCTCATACAAAGGCACTGAAAGGGTCTCATAAGACCCCTACTCTCCCTGAGCTCCGGTGGCCAGGTGGCTGTATAATACACCCAGAGGTTGACTCGACCCTATACAGACTCTACTTCCAGGTATAAAATAAATCTGCCTTTGATTCACCCCACACAGCTTCCAGCATTCACAGTCATCTTACATAAATAAGGGTGCAGTGTAACTCTAAAAGGTTGCTATTGTGACAAAGACTTCCTATATCTGGCGAGATTGACTAGGGCTAGGAGCTTTTCGTGACAACATAACACAATAGGAAAAACTCTGGGTGTTTGTTATAGGCTATAACTAGGGCTTGGAGTTTTTCCTGCTCAGGTTAAGTGATCAGGAAACTTTCCTATATATGACGAGGACATTAAAGAGGAACTGACAGTGTTTTAGCAGCATTAAATCGTATTAAAATACAGTATGTTCATATACTGTAAACCCTTTGGGAAGAATATGGCAACAAAAAATAAACATTTTGTGACAAACGATCACATAGATATGGTAATTTCACGTTTTCATACATTCATAGAATATTTGGGAATGACTTAGAGTCGGGTATTTGTGAAAATTCTATAGCAATATGAATGGGGAAACAGCGGTGCATTTGGACACCGGAGTAAATAAAAACTAAAAACTCAGTCTTGTCCAGGTCCAGACCATCTTTGCCCAGACTCTACACCGACCGGTGCGCCATAACCAATAAGAGCTACAGTTGGCCTATATGCAAATATGCCATTGCAATACGGGGATATATCATTCACTTTGAGCTGTGTGTTTACAGGCAGCTGCAACAGCGCAATTTTAGGCAGAGGCAGATAAGCAAAAATTTGGTGAGGGATAAACCACAGACAGAAGGGGAAACCAGTATCTTTGGATAAACTCTGTTGAACTTTTTCAGCGAGTACTTGCACTGACATGATGGGGAATAGTAGCCTGCTTGCTCGTCCTGCCTTCCAATAGGCTACCTGCTTATTTCCCATAACCCACGTTTTTGACAACTGAATGGGATTCACCAGCTTTCTTGCTTGCCTGCCTGCCTGACAATTTGATCGATGCCAAATACAACAAAGAGATATGTTAACAGTGGATAACGGTCGTTCAAGTTTAGAATTGAGTCACATTTCTTGTTAGCTAGCTAACCAAATGACACATGCAACTTAGCTGTGGCCACAAAAGCTGCTAAAAACTTTTTGAGGAAAAAGTATGCCACTTATCCAGTCCAAGCGATGACATTACATCCTCCCAGCAGCTAGCTAGCTACAACAAGGTTCTGTGTTTTTAGATTGCTAAATAAATACATAAATAGATAAGGTAGCCTATTAGCCACATTAGGAATTATGGTCATCGGCCATGCTAGCTTGATTCTGATGCCCGCCTGTATTTGTAAAAAATATTGAGTGAAACTAAAACAGTGTATCACCCAAATGGCTTTAGGCAACAAACAGTGTAGCAGCTGTGATTTAAAACACATTTTTATTAGTCTAACAAGCATTCTATTGGTAAGTTATATTAATCATGCATTGACTGCATCCCTCTATTCTGCCAAAAACACTGAATATACATAATGGAATATTTAGTACAATATAATTTTTTTTTTTTTTTATAGCTCTTGAATTTGATATTCTGGACTAATATTATATGATTGTCTGTATGTTTCGTATCTGCAAAGTTATATAGCCACTAAAGGTTCTATCCATACTATACAGGCAGACGACACATTGTAGCTACTGTCGATACACCGTCTAGGCAATTATCAGTAATTAGCAGCATCAATCACAGCCCAGCTCGCGGGGCATCTGGGATCAGTTAATATAGATGTGGTCCTTTTAACTTCTCACTTTGAAGTTTGAAGAGAGAGGAAGGATACGTTTGGTGTTAATCAAAGTGCCGGTTGTCATATCACGCAGTAGTAGACGGCGTCAGGAACTAGCTTTTAGGCCATCATTCCATTGGGTGTGTTTATAAAGAGGGGACTACAGTAATGTGTTGACATTTCAGCCAAGCAGGGGAACGTGTGAACCACTTTTAATCAAATTGAAACCCATCACATTGGCTAAGACATTATCACTTCCACCGTACTGTATATTTCTCATCTTGCAGTGTACCAGACCTGGGTCAAACACGTCCATAATGTCAAAAACGTTCAAATACATGTGATGGCTCATTTGGTTTGCCTGGTACAATGGCACCAATGGCATAGTCCCAAAAGTCCAAGCCCCAAGGTAAGTGTTCCACACAGGTCCGTACTGAACTTATGCTCCTACTCTCCCTAACATAGTGGATGTCCCGAATACACTCCTCTCCTCAGAACGTATTGGAGTGTCAGTCAGCATTCGTGCGTCTCGGTAAGGAGGAGTCACTTCGTGGAGGAGGAGTAGCGTGCACTGAACCGCTGGCACTCTGACGAGATTAACTCTACCCAGAATTCAATTAGAAGGTCCAGCTTTAGTTGCTGGTCTCCGTTTCAGGGTCCACATAATTATAACAGATGGCTTTGTATTCGCTACCCTAAATGTTCATCTCCCATGGCCTAGGAATATGAAGCAGCAGAAACACTCATCACTATGGAACAGTAGATCATGTGGGTTTAGAGATTTAACCCCCTACCGGTGTTGAAATCATGTTTTGATGGTTTGAGTTTGATGTGGACGGGAGGTGGTGTGTTCTTGTAATGAACCTTTGGTAACCTAATGTTGTTTTGGATTAAATGTTGATGTGCTGTTTAAATGTGCACAGGCTTCTGGGTGTCTGGGGTTGCAACGTTATCGTCTGAGTTCTTTAAAAGAACTGAAACGCACAGCCTTTGACCGAATAGCGACCATAGCTAAGTACACTCTTTGCTCTCTGTTCACGTGTGAGGCTTTACAACGGCCATATTTGTATGTCCATCACAAAGTTAATTATTCAAAGAAAATGTTTCTACAACTCGAGGTACAGCCGTAGGTCCTTTGTCCTTCACTTGCTTCGGGTTGCATGAAGAAAATGCTAATAATATATCCCCAAAGTAAAAAGCATTCAAATAGAGCAATGGATTTTTCACATTTTGTGTCTGCACCTGTAGGCTGTAATTCAATTCCAGCCTTTAGTGGTGGACTGAGGAGACCTGGGCTGACTGTGATCAAAGTATGTGTGCTCCAGTAAATGGCTGATCCAGTCCTAACCAGATAGAGCTTCTTAGTCCTCCTGTCCCTGAGTCCCCTCTCCTCCCCTCTCCTCTCTGCCTTTGAATCCTGTCACAGATAATACAGCGGATTAAGGCTCCACAAGTCACTTTCATAACCGCTGTACTGTGTCGAGAACCTCCCACTCCCACTCCCATCTACATACTGTACCCTCCAACCAGCAAGACGTAAGGAATACTGTATGTATGCTATGGTGGGGTGTCTATAATGAGACTGTTTTTGTGTAGTGGGCAAGTGTGTGTGTGTGTGTGTGTGTGTGTGTCCATGCATGTGTGAATGTGTGCACATGCAAACAGGTGTGTGTGATTGTGTGTATATACATTTGAATGTGTGTGTGAACTACCCGACTCTTCCTCAGACAGGGCGTTATCACAAGCCTCTAAAGGCTGTACTACCTGGCCTGGCTGCGTGTTATGAGCAGTGATAAGCACGCTAAACGAATCATCATGGGCCTGCATTAGCGCCTCTAGACGACTGCCGAGACGTTTATCTTACCCCAGTTAAGACGCACACAACACGCCTCTCTTTGCGGTTGAGGTGGCGTGGAGAAAAGAGAGAGACATAAATCGCACGCCCCCCGGAGGGCGGGGAGGGAAAGAGAGGGAAGGGGAGAGGGGGGGGGGAAGAGAAGGAGAGAGGCAGGCGGTGGAGTATTTCTTCCATGTAATTGGTTTAATAAATTGGAGTAATTTGTCTGTGAGTTGACCAGACGTAATGGAGTGGAGCTGGGGTTTAATGTGTGCCGCTCTGCCTGCTGGCACTGAGGAGGGGCAGTCTGGGGGGGGGGGTCTGAAAGGTGAGATGGGATGTAAGCCAGCTAAACACTCTCTTCCATTCTTCTCTGACTGGTGATGCAGTGCTAAAGGCTGGGAGGAAAGAGGGGCGGTGCTATCCATGTGAGGGGGGTTAGGGGTGAGGTGTTGGAGGAAAGAGGGGCAGTGCTATCCATGTGAGGGGGGTTAGGGGTGAGGTGTTGGAGGAAAGAGGGGCAGTGCTATCCATGTGAGGGGGGTTAGGGGTGAGGTGTTGGAGGAAAGAGGGACAGTGCTATCCATGTGAGGGGGGTTAGGGGTGAGGTGTTGGAGGAAAGAGGGGCGGTGCTATCCATGTGAGGGGGGTTAGGGGTGAGGTGTTGGAGGAAAGAGGGACAGTGCTATCCATGTGAGGGGGGTTAGGGGTGAGGTGTTGGAGGAGAGGGACAGTCCTATCCATGTGAGTAGGGTTAGGGGTGAGGTGTTGGAGGAGAGGGACAGTGCTATCCGTGTGAGGGGGGTTAGGGGTGAGGTGTTGGAGGAAAGAGGGGCAGTGCTATCCATGTGAGGGGGGTTAGGGGTGAGGTGTTGGAGGAAAGAGGGACAGTGCTATCCATGTGAGGGGGGTTAGGGGTGAGGTGTTGGAGGAAAGAGGGGCAGTGCTATCCATGTGAGGGGGGTTAGGGGTGAGGTGTTGGAGGAAAGAGGGACAGTGCTATCCATGTGAGGGGGGTTAGGGGTGAGGTGTTGGAGGAAAGAGGGGCAGTGCTATCCATGTGAGGGGGGTTAGGGGTGAGGTGTTGGAGGAAAGAGGGGCAGTGCTATCCATGTGAGGGGGGTTAGGGGTGAGGTGTTGGAGGAAAGAGGGGCAGTGCTATCCATGTGAGGGGGGTTAGGGGTGAGGTGTTGGAGGAAAGAGGGACAGTTCTATCCATGTGAGGGGGGTTAGGGGTGAGGTGTTGGAGGAAAGAGGGACAGTGCTATCCATGTGAGGGGGGTTAGGGGTGAGGTGTTGGAGGAAAGAGGGACAGTGCTATCCATGTGAGGGGGGTTAGGGGTGAGGTGTTGGAGGAAAGAGGGACAGTGCTATCCATGTGAGGGGGGTTAGGGGTGAGGTGTTGGAGGAAAGAGGGACAGGGCTATCCATGTGAGGGGGGTTAGGGGTGAGGTGTTGGAGGAAAGAGGGACAGGGCTATCCATGTGAGGGGGGTTAGGGGTGAGGTGTTGGAGGAAAGAGGGACAGTGCTATCCATGTGAGGGGGGTTAGGGGTGAGGTGTTGGAGGAAAGAGGGGCAGTTCTATCCATGTGAGGGGGGTTAGGGGTGAGGTGTTGGAGGAAAGAGGGGCAGTGCTATCCATGTGAGGGGCGTTAGGGGTGAGGTGTTGGAGGGAAGAGGGGCAGTGCTATCCATGTGAGGGGGGTTAGGGGTGAGGTGTTGGAGGGAAGAGGGGCAGTGCTATCCATGTGAGGGGGGTTAGGGGTGAGGTGTTGGAGGAAAGAGGGACAGTGCTATCCATGTGAGGGGGGTTAGGGGTGAGGTGTTGGAGGAAAGAGGGGCAGTCCTATCCATGTGATGGGGGTTAGGGGTGAGGTGTTGGAGGAAAGAGGGGCAGTGCTATCCATGTGAGGGGGATTAGGGGTGAGGTGTTGGAGGAAAGAGGGACAGTGCTATCCATGTGAGGGAGGTTAGGGGTGAGGTATTGGAGGAAAGAGGGACAGTGCTATCCATGTGAGGGGGTTAGGGGTGAGGTGTTGGAGGAAAGAGGGACAGTGCTATCCATGTGAGGGGGGTTAGGGGTGAGGTGTTGGAGGAAAGAGGGGCAGTGCTATCCATGTGAGGGAGGTTAGGGGTGAGGTGTTGGAGGAAAGAGGGGCAGTGCTATCCATGTGAGGGGGTTTAGGGGTGAGGTGTTGGAGGAAGGGGCAGTGCTATCCATGTGAGGGGGGTTAGGGGTGAGGTGTTGGAGGAAAGAGGGACAGTGCTATCCATGTGAGGGGGGTTAGGGGTGAGGTGTTGGAGGAAAGAGGGGCAGTGCTATCCATGTGAGGGGGTTAGGGGTGAGGTGTTGGAGGAAGGGGCAGTGCTATCCATGTGAGGGGGGTTAGGGGTGAGGTGTTGGAGGAAAGAGGGACAGTGCTATCCATGTGAGGGGGGTTAGGGGTGAGGTGTTGGAGGAAAGAGGGACAGTGCTATCCATGTGAGGGGGGTTAGGGGTGAGGTGTTGGAAGAAAGAGGGGCAGTGCTATCCATGTGAGGGGGGTTAGGGGTGAGGTGTTGGAGGAGAGGGGCAGTGCTATCCATGTGAGGGGGGTTAGGGGTGAGGTGTTGGAGGAAAGAGGGGCAGTGCTATCCATGTGAGGGGGGTTAGGGGTGAGGTGTTGGAGGAAAGAGGGGCAGTGCTATCCATGTGAGGGGGGTTAGGGGTGAGGTGTTGGAGGAAAGAGGGGCAGTCCTATCCATGTGAGGGGGATTAGGGGTGAGGTGTTGGAGGAAAGAGGGACAGTGCTATCCATGTGAGGGGGGTTAGGGGTGAGGTGTTGGAGGAAAGAGGGACAGTGCTATCCATGTGAGGGGGGTTAGGGGTGAGGTGTTGGAGGAAAGAGGGACAGTGCTATCCATGTGAGGGGGGTTAGGGGTGAGGTGTTGGAGGAAAGAGGGACAGTGCTATCCATGTGAGGGGGGTTAGGGGTGAGGTGTTGGAGGAAAGAGGAAAGAGGGACAGTGCTATCCATGTGAGGGGGGTTAGGGGTGAGGTGTTGGAGGAAAGAGGGGTAGTGCTATCCATGTGAGGGGGGTTAGGGGTGAGGTGTTGGAGGAGAGGGGCAGTCCTATCCATTTGAGGGGGGTTAGGGGTGAGGTGTTGGAGGAGAGGGGCAGTCCTATCCATGTGAGGGGGGTTAGGGGTGAGGTGTTGGAGGAAAGAGGGACAGTGCTATCCATGTGAGGGGGGTTAGGGGTGAGGTGTTGGAGGAAAGAGGGGCAGTGCTATCCATGTGAGGGGGGTTAGGGGTGAGGTGTTGGAGGAAAGAGGGGCAGTGCTATCCATGTGAGGGGGGTTAGGGGTGAGGTGTTGGAGGAAAGAGGGGCAGTGCTATCCATGTGAGGGGGGTTAGGGGTGAGGTGTTGGAGGAAAGAGGGACAGTTCTATCCATGTGAGGGGGGTTAGGGGTGAGGTGTTGGAGGAAAGAGGGACAGTGCTATCCATGTGAGGGGGGTTAGGGGTGAGGTGTTGGAGGAAAGAGGGACAGTGCTATCCATGTGAGGGGGGTTAGGGGTGAGGTGTTGGAGGAAAGAGGGACAGTGCTATCCATGTGAGGGGGGTTAGGGGTGAGGTGTTGGAGGAAAGAGGGACAGGGCTATCCATGTGAGGGGGGTTAGGGGTGAGGTGTTGGAGGAAAGAGGGACAGGGCTATCCATGTGAGGGGGGTTAGGGGTGAGGTGTTGGAGGAAAGAGGGACAGTGCTATCCATGTGAGGGGGGTTAGGGGTGAGGTGTTGGAGGAAAGAGGGGCAGTTCTATCCATGTGAGGGGGGTTAGGGGTGAGGTGTTGGAGGAAAGAGGGGCAGTGCTATCCATGTGAGGGGCGTTAGGGGTGAGGTGTTGGAGGGAAGAGGGGCAGTGCTATCCATGTGAGGGGGGTTAGGGGTGAGGTGTTGGAGGGAAGAGGGGCAGTGCTATCCATGTGAGGGGGGTTAGGGGTGAGGTGTTGGAGGAAAGAGGGACAGTGCTATCCATGTGAGGGGGGTTAGGGGTGAGGTGTTGGAGGAAAGAGGGGCAGTCCTATCCATGTGATGGGGGTTAGGGGTGAGGTGTTGGAGGAAAGAGGGGCAGTGCTATCCATGTGAGGGGGATTAGGGGTGAGGTGTTGGAGGAAAGAGGGACAGTGCTATCCATGTGAGGGAGGTTAGGGGTGAGGTATTGGAGGAAAGAGGGACAGTGCTATCCATGTGAGGGGGTTAGGGGTGAGGTGTTGGAGGAAAGAGGGACAGTGCTATCCATGTGAGGGGGGTTAGGGGTGAGGTGTTGGAGGAAAGAGGGGCAGTGCTATCCATGTGAGGGAGGTTAGGGGTGAGGTGTTGGAGGAAAGAGGGGCAGTGCTATCCATGTGAGGGGGTTTAGGGGTGAGGTGTTGGAGGAAGGGGCAGTGCTATCCATGTGAGGGGGGTTAGGGGTGAGGTGTTGGAGGAAAGAGGGACAGTGCTATCCATGTGAGGGGGGTTAGGGGTGAGGTGTTGGAGGAAAGAGGGGCAGTGCTATCCATGTGAGGGGGTTAGGGGTGAGGTGTTGGAGGAAGGGGCAGTGCTATCCATGTGAGGGGGGTTAGGGGTGAGGTGTTGGAGGAAAGAGGGACAGTGCTATCCATGTGAGGGGGGTTAGGGGTGAGGTGTTGGAGGAAAGAGGGACAGTGCTATCCATGTGAGGGGGGTTAGGGGTGAGGTGTTGGAAGAAAGAGGGGCAGTGCTATCCATGTGAGGGGGGTTAGGGGTGAGGTGTTGGAGGAGAGGGGCAGTGCTATCCATGTGAGGGGGGTTAGGGGTGAGGTGTTGGAGGAAAGAGGGGCAGTGCTATCCATGTGAGGGGGGTTAGGGGTGAGGTGTTGGAGGAAAGAGGGGCAGTGCTATCCATGTGAGGGGGGTTAGGGGTGAGGTGTTGGAGGAAAGAGGGGCAGTCCTATCCATGTGAGGGGGATTAGGGGTGAGGTGTTGGAGGAAAGAGGGACAGTGCTATCCATGTGAGGGGGGTTAGGGGTGAGGTGTTGGAGGAAAGAGGGACAGTGCTATCCATGTGAGGGGGGTTAGGGGTGAGGTGTTGGAGGAAAGAGGGACAGTGCTATCCATGTGAGGGGGGTTAGGGGTGAGGTGTTGGAGGAAAGAGGGACAGTGCTATCCATGTGAGGGGGGTTAGGGGTGAGGTGTTGGAGGAAAGAGGAAAGAGGGACAGTGCTATCCATGTGAGGGGGGTTAGGGGTGAGGTGTTGGAGGAAAGAGGGGTAGTGCTATCCATGTGAGGGGGGTTAGGGGTGAGGTGTTGGAGGAGAGGGGCAGTCCTATCCATTTGAGGGGGGTTAGGGGTGAGGTGTTGGAGGAGAGGGGCAGTCCTATCCATGTGAGGGGGGTTAGGGGTGAGGTGTTGGAGGAAAGAGGGACAGTGCTATCCATGTGAGGGGGGTTAGGGGTGAGGTGTTGGAGGAAAGAGGGGCAGTGCTATCCATGTGAAGGGGGTTAGGGGTGAGGTGTTGGAGGAAAGAGGGGCAGTGCTATCCATGTGAGGGGGGTTAGGGGTGAGGTGTTGGAGGAAAGAGGGGCAGTGCTATCCATGTGAGGGGGGTTAGGGGTGAGGTGTTGGAGGAAAGAGGGGCAGTCCTATCCATGTGAGGGGGGTTAGGGGTGAGGTGTTGGAGGAAAGAGGGGCAGTGCTATCCATGTGAGGGGGGTTAGGGGTGAGGTGTTGGAGGAAAGAGGGACAGTGCTATCCATGTGAGTGGGGTTAGGGGTGAGGTGTTGGAGGAAAGAGGGACAGTGCTATCCATGTGAGGGGGGTTAGGGGTGAGGTTTTGGAGGAAAGAGGGGCAGTGCTATCCATGTGAGGGGGGTTAGGGGTGAGGTGTTGGAGGAAAGAGGGGCAGTGCTATCCATGTGAGGGGGGTTAGGGGTGAGGTGTTGGAGGAAAGAGGGGCAGTGCTATCCATGTGAGGGGGGTTAGGGGTGAGGTGTTGGAGGAAAGAGGGGCAGTGCTATCCATGTGAGGGGGGTTAGGGGTGAGGTGTTGGAGGAAAGAGGGGCAGTGCTATCCATGTGAGGGGGGTTAGGGGTGAGGTGTTGGAGGAAAGAGGGGCAGTGCTATCCATGTGAGGGGGGTTAGGGGTGAGGTGTTGGAGGAAAGAGGGACAGTGCTATCCATGTGAGGGGGGTTAGGGGTGAGGTGTTGGAGGAAAGAGGGACAGTGCTATCCATGCGAGGGGGGTTAGGGGTGAGGTGTTGGAGGAAAGAGGGGCAGTGCTATCCATGTGAGGGGGGTTAGGGGTGAGGTGTTGGAGGAAAGAGGGACAGTGCTATCCATGTGAGGGGGGTTAGGGGTGAGGTGTTGGAGTAAAGAGGGGCAGTGCTATCCATGTGAGGGGGGTTAGGGGTGAGGTGTTGGAGGAGAGGGGCAGTCCTATCCATGTGAGGGGGGTTAGGGGTGAGGTGTTGGAGGAAAGAGGGGCAGTGCTATCCATGTGAGGGGGGTTAGGGGTGAGGTGTTGGAGGAAAGAGGGGCAGTGCTATCCATGTGAGGGGGGTTAGGGGTGAGGTGTTGGAGGAGAGGGGCAGTGCTATGCATGTGAGGGGGGTTAGGGGTGAGGTGTTGGAGGAAAGAGGGACAGTGCTATCCATGTGAGGGGGGTTAGGGGTGAGGTGTTGGAGGAAAGAGGGGCAGTGCTATCCATGTGAGGGGGGTTAGGGGTGAGGTGTTGGAGGAAAGAGGGACAGTTCTATCCATGTGAGGGGGGTTAGGGGTGAGGTGTTGGAGGAAAGAGGGACAGTTCTATCCATGTGAGGGGGGTTAGGGGTGAGGTGTTGGAGGAAAGAGGGGCAGTGCTATCCATGTGAGGGGGGTTAGGGGTGAGGTGTTGGAGGAAAGAGGGACAGTGCTATCCATGTGAGGGGGTTAGGGGTGAGGTGTTGGAGGAAAGAGGGGCAGTGCTATCCATGTGAGGGGGGTTAGGGGTGAGGTGTTGGAGGAAAGAGGGACAGTGCTATCCATGTGAGGGGGGTTAGGGGTGAGGTGTTGGAGGAAAGAGGGACAGTTCTATCCATGTGAGGGGGGTTAGGGGTGAGGTGTTGGAGGAAAGAGGGACAGTGCTATCCATGTGAGGGGGGTTAGGGGTGAGGTGTTGGAGGAAAGAGGGACAGTGCTTTCCATGTGAGGGGGGTTAGGGGTGAGGTGTTGGAGGAAAGAGGGACAGTTCTATCCATGTGAGGGGGGTTAGGGGTGAGGTGTTGGAGGAAAGAGGGGCAGTGCTATCCATGTGAGGGGGGTTAGGGGTGAGGTGTTGGAGGAAAGAGGGACAGTGCTATCCATGTGAGGGGGGTTAGGGGTGAGGTGTTGGAGGAAAGAGGGACAGTTCTATCCATGTGAGTGGGGTTAGGGGTGAGGTGTTGGAGGAAAGAGGGACAGTGCTATCCATGTGAGGGGGGTTAGGGGTGAGGTGTTGGAGGAAAGAGGGACAGTGCTATCCATGTGAGGGGGGTTAGGGGTGAGGTGTTGGAGGAAAGAGGGACAGTGCTATCCATGTGAGGGGGGTTAGGGGTGAGGTGTTGGAGGAAAGAGGGACAGTGCTATCCATGTGAGGGGGGTTAGGGGTGAGGTGTTGGAGGAAAGAGGGACAGTTCTATCCATGTGAGGGGGGTTAGGGGTGAGGTGTTGGAGGAAAGAGGGACAGTTCTATCCATGTGAGGGGGGTTAGGGGTGAGGTGTTGGAGGAAAGAGGGACAGTTCTATCCATGTGAGTAGGGTTAGGGGTGAGGTGTTGGAGGAAAGAGGGGCAGTGCTATCCATGTGAGGGGGGTTAGGGGTGAGGTGTTGGAGGAAAGAGGAGAGTGGAAGAAAAGAGGTGAGGAGGTCGCAAAGTCCTGGCATTTTGATTTTCGATTATAATAGGATCCCCGTTAGCCGACGCCAATGGCGACAGCTAGTCTTATTGGGGTCCGACACATAACGAAAAAGACATTACAGACAAAATACAGACAACATACATTTAAAAAAAGTTAACATGTAGCGTGTGTGTGTGTGTGTGTGTGTGTGTGTGTGTGTGTGTGTGTGTTTGTGTGTGTGTTTGCATCTGTCAGTTACACATACATGTCAGTACATTCACACAAAAAGTAGGTCACATGGGGGAGAGGCGTTGTGCCGTGAGGTGTTGCTTTATTTGTTTTTTGAAACCAGGTTTGCTGTTCACTTGCGTTATAGGAGATGGAAGGGAGTTCCATGCACTTGTGGCTCTGTATAATACAGTACGTTTCCGTGAATTTGTTCTGGACCGAGGGACTATGAAACAAAAACCTGATGGTATGTCTGGTGGGGTGAGTGCGTGTGTCAGTGGAGGCTCCTCAGAGGAGGAAGGGGAGGACCATCCGCCTCAGGGAATTTCATTTAAAAAAAAATTGTAAAACATTAAAAAACTACACTAAATATATTCACGCCACCAAATAATTGATTAAAACACACTGTTTCGCAATGAAGGTCTACAGTAGCCTCAACAGCACTCTGTAGGGTAGCACCACGGTGTAGCCAGAGGACAGCTAGCTTCCATCCTCTTGGTACGTTGACTTCAATACAAAACCTAAGAGGCTCTTGGTTCTCACCCCATTCCATAGACTTACACAATAAATATGACAAATATGACGTCCGGAGGACGTCCTCCAACCTATCAAAGCTCTTGCAGCATGAACTGACATGTTGTCCACCCAATCAAAGGAGAATGAATCTAGTACAGAATGCATAAGCTACCGCTAGATAGCATTGCAGTGCACAAAAGGTGGTGAGTAGTTGACTCGAGAGAGAAAGACAACAGTTGAACAGTTTTGAACAAATTATTTTCTTTAAAAATGAAGGAGAAGCAAGAAAGAGAGAGGGAGATAGCTATATTCAGAATTTTTTTTCACTTTCAGTTTCACTAGTTTAGCTACTCCATCATCTGGCTCAAACAGAGGGATGCTATGTTAGCTAGCTAGCCATGACTATCCAACACAACACTGGAACTCTTCCAAGTCAAGGTAAGCTTTTGGTTTTATTCATTTATTGCCCCTTATTGACACAGGGGCCCGCCAGTGTAACTGCTTACTGACTATACACTGTGCCATTACTGCATAATTGTAGCGGGTTTACTAACACATTAGTTCTATTAGCTATGTTGACTAGGACGTTACTGTAGCTAATATGGGGACAACGATGTAGGCTGTGTGTAGCAGTTATGACATGGTTTGGCTTGGAAAGGTTTTTTCATCTGATCACATACAGCTGATGTGTTGTTCATTGAAGTCCACAAACGAAGGGAAAAGGTGAGAGGAGGAAAGTGCATAGAGGCTAGAATAAATACAACGTGGCTGCTATTATCAGGGGTGTATTCATTCCGCCGATTCTGTTGAAAAACGTTTCTTAAACGGAAGCAAACGAAACAGGGATAAAAATACCTGAATTGATGTAATAGAAACTCTCGTTTGCAACTGTTGGACTAATGATTACACCCTAGATAAGCTAGATGCAGGCAAGAGTGTGCAAGGCGTTATTGAATGTGTCACTGTCTGTCATCTCAAATTTCTCTCTCGACCTGTGTGCACCTACATTGTAAACTTTCACTTGTAGGCTAGTTTGCAGCAACCTCATGATGGATAGAGGGAACATCTGAGTATCATGTAGAAGCCTCAACCCATCGATGTTACATTGAACTGGGTGAATGGAGTATGAACGACAGTCAGGTTGCCTTGCTTGCCTTCTGGCGGGAAGATGTATGCTTCAATCCCCTCTGTCCTCCATCACTTCAACACCCCATACTATCACACTGGGTACTAGACACAAACGTTGGAGCAAATTACCTTGTAATATGGCCGCAGTATAGTATCCATATTAAAACTCCCCCGCATCATCACACACTAGTACAGGACATTATCTATAAGATACCACCTCCACGGTGTGTGCCCCCCCCCCCAACTCATTATAAGACTAAGTAGCGGTACCAGCCAGTGTCTCTGTGTGCTAATAGCCACAGCTTCATGGCCTGGAGTGAACAAGCCTGAACTCTGTCAAAATGTACCTTTTAATGAGGTTTAATGTGAAAAAAAACCTTCCAGCTTGGAGCCAGCTAGCAGCCAGCTAAAACGTATAATTCCCCAGCGCGGTCCAGGAACGCATTTTGCTATAACTGGGATGGGATGTTTTACTACTGTCAGCTCTCCTGGTTGGTTAGAGGAAGGATGAAGTCCACAACGTCTTGTCAACAGAAACACAACGTGCTGGGAGACAACCCAGTGAACAGTGGATGTCATCGGAGAGGGAGAGGGGGGAAGTTATGGTAATTCTCTTTGTGGACCGTGTTGTCATCAGCGATCGGTCTGACTGAGAGGGAGATAAAAGTACACAAGCACAAATGATCTCATGCACAAAAGCACGCACGCACGCACGCACGCACGCACGCACGCACACACACAGTTTACACCACGGTTAAATGAATATCCTAAATCGTGAGTCAGTGTTCAATTCATTAGGGAGCGCTAAGCATCTGTTCTTATCCAAGTACATCAAGGCATGGATTTAACACATATATTTAACACCACGGATATTTAAGGAATGTGAGTTCTCTTAATAGGCTTCTTAGTAGCTAGGGAACAATTGCTCATCTTCTACTGTGAGTGTGATATGAATATCCCATTAGCCAATTATATATTTTCCCACATTCATTTTTCAACGGATCACACTTGTATGAGTCAAATTGTAAATGTCAGCAGCTTCTTCAGAGCAGTCAAAAGCCCAGCAGAACATCATCTGATGTCAATTACAGAACCTCCTAAAAAAGTATTTGCTCGACAGACAGGTGAGTTTCCCCAGATAAAATGTTAGGTCCACATTTTTCGGAAAGAATACCGACACCTGAGAAAGTGGGGAGGCTCCAACAAGCTGCCGCAGAAAGAGAGAGAGAGAGAGAGAGAGAGAGAGAGAGAGAGAGAGAAAGAGAAAGAGACAGAGAGAGATTCTTTCATCCAGGCGTCAGGCAGGCCTGTTAAAGTACCATCTCAAGGGCCATCTGGAACACACTTTGAGTGCAGCGCCACGCGGCTAAGATTAGCCAAAGTAAAGGCCCTCTGTTTTCATTTAATTGTCAAAAACAATTGCCTCACAAGCTCTATGACGGACATGGGTAGTAAGGGGAGGAGAGGGGAGAATTTATGGTGCAAATATAAATAGAAGAAGGAGAGAATTATTATGATAATTTTTTATTTAACCCTTATTTTATCAGGTATGTTGACTGAGAAATCACATTTTCATTTACAGCAACGACCTGGGGAATAGCTGTAGGGGTTGAGGAGGGGGATACATGAGCCAGTTGGAAGCTGGGGATGATTAGATGGCCATGATGGTTTGAGGGCCAGATAAGGAAGAGAGGGAGAGATGCAGAACGGCAGGGATAAAGAGCGGTGTGAGAGTGTGTTCGTGTGAGAGAGAGACAGTCTGCGTGATATTGAGAGAGAGAGTGTGTGTATCTATTGTTCAGTGTTTGTGAGACAGACACACAGACACACACATTAGGACAGAGACATGTTTTTTTTCAGTGCTGAGAGCAGCAGGATTTTGTCAGAAACAGCAGTTTAGGGGGGTGGAGGCAGTGGAGTGTGCGTTTCAGTGGAGGCTGCTGAGGGGAGGACAGCTCACAGTAATGGCTGGAATTGGGTAAATGGAATGGTATCAACCACATGGAAACCATAAATTTGGTACCATTCCATGGACTCCATTTCAGCCATTATTATGAGCCATCCTCCCCTCAGCAGCCTCCACTGGTGTGTGTGTGAGTGTGAGTGTGAGTGTGAGTGTGAGTGTGAGTGTGAGTGTGAGTGTGTGTGTGTGTCTGTAGCTGTGGCATACGACTGACTGTGCCCAGCCATGCAGCCTTGGCAGGGTCACATCAGGCCCAGTTGGCTTCTGTCTGTGATGAAGTCTGACCTTGAAAGATGGTTGCTTTTAAGTGACAGCCCAATCAAGAGCACCAGCCACGCTGTCCACACGCCACGGCCAGCCTTGGCCAAACGCACACACACACACACACACACACACACACACACACACACACACACACACACACACACACACACACACACACACACACACACACACACACACACACACACACACACACACACACACACACACACACACACACACACACACACACACACACACACACACACGTAGGTAGAGAGAAAAACACATGCTGTCCCACTTTTCACGTTCAGGGTTAAATAAGTATTTTGATCTAAGGAGGGGATTCTTGATATGTGCCTGTATGTAAGATAAACGTATGTGTGAGAAAGGGTGTGAGAGTTAATCAATGTGTCATGTACAGTATATGTACAGTATGTTAACAAGGTATTGTGCACTGTCTGTGTGGGTAGACCACTTGGATATGTCTGTGCAAGCTGATGTTTGTGTGTGTGTGCAAGCTGACGTTGTGTTTGTATTTCAGTGTGTGTGTGTGTGTGTGTGTGTGTGTGTGTGTGTGTGTGTGTGTGTGTGTGTGTGTGTGTGTGTGTGTGTGTGTGTGTGTGTGTGTGTGTGTGGACATAGGGGAGGCTGGTGCTGGTGGAGACCTCTGGTCCCTGAAGTGTTGAAGGTCACCAGTCTGAGTGGTTCCTGGAGGACACAGAAAAGCGATCCCACTGAAAGACATTAGCCAAGTGCCCTGGCAGCGGCAGCCATGACGGCTCAAAGACAATGTCACAGGGACACGTTTGGGGGATCCAGTTTCACCATTATTCATGTGATTTGTGAGAATTGACTTTTGGGGTGTAGGTTGTTTTGTGGCTTCTAGGAGTAAGCGGTCACTTACCCAATGAATAGTATATCGAAATAAGTTCAAATAACACGTTTTAGTACCTTTTCTGGATTTCACAGTACATTCATTGTGTAGTAGAAGATGATATTGTCTGTACTGAGTTCTATCACTTTGGTCCACTTTTTTCCCCAAGGTGTCCAGTTATTAACGTCCTCAGTGAAAACATAACATCTTCACAGATCGATTATAAAGTCCGTTATTCAAAGACGGTTGGTACTTTTGAGTAAGTGGAGGACCCAAGGCAATCTCTTATTCAATGTCTTAAAAGGCATCCAGTGAGGACTGCTTTTGTGGTTAAAAATAAAAACTGCCACTTTTCTTTCAAATTGCTTGGCTTGTTGAGATAAGTGGACGACCGATTCTGTCAGCATGCCGGTCTTCATTCACACATGACAAAAACGCCCGCGAATACCCAGACGTCTCGTTCAATGCAGGCAGATTACCAAGGAACGATGATGTGTATGATGATGTAGTAAATGTTTTGTATGGATATGTTACATCCATAGCCTGGTGATTGTTACACTCCAAACCTCCTAAAATACACCACTGCCTACAAATATATAACATTCAGACTGGAGTCCAGTACAGCGGCAGTGCAGGCAGGAAATGATTCTATATTTCCCTCCCAGCACTTCCTGTGTATCTGGATTCTATATAGGAGCAACCATAGATATGTCATTTCCCTTCAAGGGAGGAGGAGGTTTCCTGTTGTGACATAATGGGAGAAATGGCAGGGGTCCTCATGATGCAAAGTTGTACCAACATCTACTGCTACACATCTACTGCTACTGCAATTCCACTCATAATAACACACTCCATAATCTACAGATGGCAGCACACTCCGTGATTAAAAGAGCAACACACCATGATCTCTGTTGCCAGCAGCGACGGCAAATGTTGCCATGGAGGTTGTTGTGCCATAAATGAGTGTCTCTTCACCTGTGAGGTCGTTTTCCGCTATCCCTGGCTGCCAAAACCCTGCCCCAAATAACGTACACATTCCAGGCACCTCTCTGACGCGTATCTCTCCACTCCCTGAGCTTGTATTTTCGGAGGGAGATGGTAAGTAAACCGCAGTGACGTTGAGAAATTGTGACAATGCTCTCTGCTTGCTGGCTGTCCCCAAATGGCTGGGTAAATGACATCCATACAGCCGATTCTCCTAAGTGCTATACATGTGAGTCTGTAGAGCCACTGTCTTGTCCCAACAGACAGTACATGCAGGTGTAGGATCTTCATTTGATCACTATTTCGTAGCTGAGAATTTCTCTGCAAAGCAGGAAATGCAAACTTGTAGTGTATTTGAGTTTTAAAAAGGCTTCTTCTTTGTAAGAAATTGCAGACTTGATTTGCCATAACGAACAATGTATCCACACCCTCAGAATTGCCCATTAATTATAATCCATGTAATAATTCAACTTTCTTGTTGCTGCAGGATTATTTTCCTGCTGAAGATCCCACACCTGTACTACTAGTACTAACCCGAAACAGCGTGGGTATAAGTGGTATATATTTTACATGGGTGCATTCGATGGGGATGCCTCATGCAAGCTTCCACACTCTACAATGAATGCATTAATGACAAATGCACGCCTCTCAATGAATCTGCTCCAGTACTAACAACCCAGCCTTGGCTACTCCATTTCCAGGGATGGAAATAGAAATGGAGAGAGAGATAGGAGGAATAGAGAAAGGGAGGCAGGGGGAGAGCTAGAGAGGAGAGAAACATTTCATGTTAGTCAGGTCATTTTGTGCTGATTCCTCCAATTATGAGTGATGCGCAACACAGAGATGTGTGTGTATGTGAGAGACTGTGTGTGTGTGTGTGTCATGAGGATGGCAGAGCTCATTTTGCCCGTTGACGAGAGTTAATTAGCTTTTTCCGATTTCGGTTATTTCTGCCAAGAGTCAAGATGAAAAGCAAGATATCTACTTGACAACCTCGGTTTTGAGATGCCTCCTAATTGTGAAATGAAACAAATAAACAGAATATTATCAACCAAAGATGTCATGGAGCTCAAATCTGAAAGCCTCACTAGAACTACAATTTCTAGCCCACAGCACTGACCCTCTATTTTTTTTAACTGAAAAAGGTTATATTTCCTATTGTGGGCCTTAATCAATCAAGACATTGACCGACAACTCAGAGACACACATGAATCATCTTCAAATGGGACAGTCCTGGATGTCCTCTACAGCCCTGACCATGAGTGTCAGCTTCCACCCTTCCCTTTCCTTCCCGTCCTCCACCCCTCCAAGCCTTCATCCAGGCCCAGGCAGTGCGACGGCCTCTCTTACCCCACGGTGAGCAGCGTCACTGGGGTGAGGCGCTGCCCGTCATCCGCCTCTGATGGATGGAGGACATTAAAGATGCCGGGGACAGGTGCCGCTCACGATTAAAGGGCCGAGCCACTCGCTCGGAAAGATATGGAAGTGGAAAAAGGGGAAGAAGAGGAGAGAATGGGAAAGGGAAACTGTTACTGGAGAACGAGTAAACATGATGCCATGGGGAGAGGCACAACTGAGCGAGTGGAGAGGATGATGATAGGGGAACGGGAGGGGGAGAGAGAAGAGGAGGGAGGGAGGTAGAGACAGAGGGATGGCTGGCTGTACAAGACAGACGGCGAGGAAACTGTTTGGTTGTTGTAATCTTGTTGATAATACTGTCAGTGTTTACCTTTGTGATTGAATGCTATCATATACTGCGTGACTATTGATTCATTCTACCATAGGAGTGGCGGTTCTCCTGAGATTGTTAAACTGAAGCACTCAGACACATTCTCTCTGTTCCTCGCTCTCCTCTCTTTTCGGTCCGTCTCTCTTTGTCACACTGACACTCTTTTTGTCACCGTCCTTGTCTCTCTCTGCTCCATCTTTCTCGGCCCCTCTATTCCACCCCCTCTTTTACACACTGACACTCAATCTCCATGTATCTCCCTCTCTGCCCCTTCTCTTTTCCTTCTATCTGTCTCTTTCTCACATTGACACTCCCTCTCCCTGTCTTTCTCTTTCTCCTCTCCCTCTGTCTAACTGCTGCCACTTGGCAGCCGGAGACATGCAGCTATCAGCAGCCCGCGTTGCTGTGCCGTACCCTGTCAACTGGCTAGGGGCACATCTCCCTAGGGGCACATCTCCCTAGGGGCACGCCCCCCCCCCCCCCCCCCACCCCCCACCTTCTGTCACACGGACCTGTCGCCCTGTCACCATCACTTCGCCTTTATAATTGTCCCTTCCTCGTTCCTCGCTGCTCTCGAGACTCGGTCACTTAAAGTGCCGATGGGCCTCCTCGAAGGCGAACAGGGCTTTGCAGTGCTGCCATCACACATACGGTGCATCCCTCCATCCCTTTCATTTACACAGAGTGTACAAAACATCAGGAACACCTGCCCAATATCTAGTTGCACCATGCTTTTGCCCTGAGAACAGCCTCAATTCATTGGGGGCATGGACGCTACAAGGCGTTGAAAGCGTTCCACAGGCCCACGGTGACTCATTGACATTCTAGCCATTCAGCAGATGCTCTTATCCAAAGCAACTTACAGTGGTGAGTGCATACAGAGTGCACACAATCGACAGACTGATTGTGCTAAATGAAATCTCTATGGGACCATGGCTGGGAATAATAGGGAAGCAGGACAAGGGAGCTGAGGTATCCCATCACGACGGTATGAAAAGCACTGCCATCAGCAGAAAGGCATGTCCTGTGTCTGTCCGTATTACACACATTGCACATATTGATCTGGAAATTGCTTTGTAGTGATGAAAAGAGCGGAGGGACAGCGTGACAGACAGCAAGGCTATTAAATATCACATTAATAAAACATTAGCGTAGCCACATTTGTAAACTGGTATTTGACATATTAGCCAGTTCACCGCTAGCTACTCTCGCACAGATTTCAATTGTATATTTTTGTTGTTGTTGCTGCACAGCCCAATCTCATAGTGTTTACTGTTAGAGTCTTTAATGTTTGCACATTTCCTTACCTATAATCCTTCAGTAAACTCCCCATCCTCCACTGGCCTTTATATTCAGGCACATGGTGTCACTCAGGGATTAGCGTCAGTGAAGTTAGCGAGATGATACAGCGCTAAAAATGTGACTGAACTATTAGTCTACCAGACTGTCACACCAGCCACAATGTATCCTGGGAGTGTATGTGCTCGTGGGGGTTCTCTCTAAGGGATGCTACTTTAAACCACTGTCGAATATAAACTGAAGAGACACCACTTTTTTTTTGCACAGCCCAATCTCATAGTGTTTACTGTTAGAGTCTTTAATGTTTGCACATTTCCTTACCTATAATCCTTCAGTAAACTCCCCATCCTCCACTGGCCTTTATATTCAGGCACATGGTGTCACTCAGGGATTAGCGTCAGTGAACTGTATATCCAATATAATTAGCTAACAACATCTATTACCGTAGGCTCACATATTCCTGATGACCTTTTTGACTTTATTCGATGAGGAAGTCATGCATTAGAGGATGTATTATCATAGTAATATTACTGTATCTGCCTCAAGCAAGACGGGACACGTAAACAGGCATTTTTTTTTACAGTGGTTTTAGCATAGATTTAGTAGAGCAATGTTACTGTACCTATAGGAGCGAAGGCACTAACCTTGCTTTGAAATAAAGTACATGTCTGACTAAAGCAAGACTTGACTAGTGACCAGCCATTTTTCACAGTGAATTTCGTGTGGGGACTGCTATTGTTCCCGTGGAAGACAGCTACCTTGCTTTGAAATAAAGTACCTGTCCAGCCGTACAAACGTTAGCACGTGTTCTCTCCCTTCCTAATTACAGTATATCTGGAATGTTCCCTTCTTTTCCCCCCCTGGTTTCTCTTCCTTTCTTTCTGAGTGGAGCTGCCATGTCACCAAGGTTGGTTCTCATCTCAAAAGTGTCCTTTTTATCTGGCAATCCACGCAGACAGCACACAGAGCCCCTCTCTCTCTCTCTCTCGCGCGCTTATCTCAGACATACCGTTCATTAACGACGAACAGCAGCAATTACCCATGAATACCCCCAGCAACAAAGACACAAAGGCTAACCCCCCCAACTCCCTCCTCCCTTGCCCCGGCCTTTAAAGTTAAACAGGCTCTCACGAATGATGGGGGAGAGGGGGGGGGGGGGGGGTTGAGGAGGCAAACACAAAGACAAAACTCTGGATAAGACTGGTGTTCTGTTTAATTGGTTTGTCTCTCCTGAGAGGAGCCCCAGTTCTGGCAGGTTTTAGACGGTTAGCTTCAGTGTTAACAGCTTGTCAGGGCGCGTGGATGATGGCAGCGCTAACGTTAGCTAGCTATAGAGCTACACAGCCGTGGGAGGAAGTTGGCCACACAGTGTCTGCAATTCTTCACCCTACTTGTTCTCTCGGCCTCTCTGTTCTCTCTATCTTCTTTCAAACACTCTTCAGACTAGATTTGACTTCCATCTCTGAATCATAGTGTTGGCCATTTTCTGGTTGTAGCAATGGTGTAGAGCGAGACCATTGAGTCTAAATCAATCATTTAAAATGGCCGTGTCTGGGAGAAGGCTGGAGTGCTAGCTCTGTGGTTCGTCTGACATTTCCAATTCTGATGACATTTTGAACGGAGAGCGGTTTACAGGTGGAGGAAGCAGACTGGGGGAGGTGTTCTGAAATGTTGAATCTGCTTGTTTGTGTGGATAACATCCAAATGAGAGAGGAACAGAGGGAGAGAAAAATAGAGAGACACTATGAATCAGAGACGGAAGCCAAATCTAGTCTGAAGAGTTTGAAAGAAGAGAGAGAAGAGAGAGAGGACGGAGAGGTAGAAATAACAAGTAGAGTGGAGAATTGCAGACAAACATTATGTGTGGATGGATGCATTTGTGGATATGTGAGGTACGTGTGTGTATGAGGGAGGGAGGGAGAGATGGAGATAGAAAGAAAGAGACAGAGAGACAGAGAGAGACAGAGAGAGAGAGACGTCAGGAAAAGCTTTTAGCGAGAGGCTGGGAGTGGCCTATGATGTTGTTTATGTCTGTCTTTGTGTGTGTGTCCGTGTGCCTGTTTGATTGGTGTTGCTTGGCAATTTGTATGTTATGACTTTGTTGGTGTCTATTACGTGTCTGTGTTTTCAGACACAGTATTTATTACTTTGTGTGTGTGTGTTGATAATGACAATGTGGGGCCGCAGTAGTAGTAGCAGCAGTAGCAGCAGCAGTAGTTGGAGCAGCAGTAGTAGTAGCAGCAGTAGTTGGAGCAGCAGTAGTTGGAGCAGCAGTAGTTGGAGCAGCAGTAGTAGTAGCAGCAGTAGTAGTAGCAGCAACAGTAGCAGCAGCAGCAGTAGCAACTGTAGTAGTAGCAGAAGCAGTAGCAGCAGTAGGAGAAGCAGAAGTAGCAGTGACAGTAGTAGCAGCAGTAGCAGTAGCAGCAGCAGTAGTAATAGTAGCAAGAGCAGCAGTGGAGGCACTAGCAGCAGCAGCAGTAGTAGTAGTAATAGCAGTAGTAGCAGTAGCAGATGCAGTAGCAGCAGCAGTAGCAGTAGTAGCAGCAGCAGTAGCAGTAGCAGCAGCAGCAGTAGTAGCAGTAGCAGCAGTAGCAGCAGTAGCAACAGTAGTAGTAGTAGCAGTAGTAGTAGTAGTAGTAGTAGTAGTAGCGATAGCAGCAGCAGTAGCAGTAGCAGCAGTAGCAGTAGCAGCAATAGTAGCAGCAGTAGCAGCAATAGTAGCAGCAGTAGCAGCAGTAGCAGTAGTAGCAGCAGTAGTAGCAGTAGCAGCAGCAGCAATAGTTGTAGTAGCAGTAGTAGTAGTAGTAGCGATAGCAGCAGTAGCAGTAGCAGTAGCAGTAGTAGTAGCAGCAGTAGTAGTAGCAGCAGTAGCAGCAATAGTAGCAGCAGTAGCAGCAGCAGTAGCAGTAGCAGCAGCAGCAGTAGTAGCAGTAGTAGTAGTAGTAATAGCAGTAGTAGTAGTAGTAGCAGCAGTAGTAGCAGCAGTAGTAGTAGTAGTAGTAGCAGCAGTAGCAGAAGTA
Organism: Salvelinus alpinus; assembly: GCF_045679555.1. Classification (NCBI taxonomy): domain Eukaryota; kingdom Metazoa; phylum Chordata; class Actinopteri; order Salmoniformes; family Salmonidae; genus Salvelinus; species Salvelinus alpinus. Next base: position 6,830,367 of record NC_092116.1, read on the forward strand.
GAAACAGCAGCAGCATAAGTAGCAGTAGTAGCAGACCAGTGAAGCAGACGTTGTGTCTGTATGGCAGAGCCTCCCTCCATGACTCCAGTCCGTGGGCGAGTTGTTTTCTGCCTGGGAGGCTAATGCTAGCTGACAGCTAGTCCTGGAGCTCTCTCCATCTCTCTCTTCACCGCTCAGAGCAAAAAAAAAGTACATCCATCACCACTGTAAGAGGAACTTTCTAGAAGTCCCCTCAACCCTCCATCACTTGCGAGCAGAGGCGTAAAAACACACATCTACACGGCGGGGAGAGAGGCAGACACACAGGACTGTTTGATCTGACACATATGTACTGTAGCAGACGCTCACTGGGGCCTGCATGGTGACACTGGGGTCATGGGGGTAGGGTGTGTGTGTGTGTCACAGGAGGCTGCTGAGGGCAGGATGGCTCATAATAATGGCTGGAATGGAGTGAATGGAATGGTATTAAACACATGGAAACCATTTCATTTATTCCATTCCAGCCATTACTATGAGCCCATCCTCCCCAATTAAGGTGCCACCAGCCGCCTGTGGTGTGTGTGTGTTCACGTGCGTGTCTATGTGTCTGTGTTTGTGATAGCGTGTGCCTGCGTGCATGTCTGTATGCATGGAGTGCGCTCCACTGCCCCCTGTCAGTGTATGAAGCAGGCAGCCCAGGCCTATGGTGTTCGCTCGTTCCCCCCACATGCTTTTATGGACGCTCTCCGAATGGCTGAGCAGACAGCAACCAGGAAACCAGCCTGCCATCTTCAGCCGTTTGGGGATTCAGTTTCCCCCTTAGCATTTGGACTGGGCTTCAGTGTAGGGAAACTGCCACTGTCGTGGTGGAGAAACATTAGCATGTAGGCTCTCCCGTAATGTAATATCTTGCTGTGTGGGGTTAGCATGTCATTTTACCCTTGAGGTGGGTGTTAATCCACGCTGGTACTCTAACTACCAGCTGGATAGGTAATGCTGCTTCAGAACACATGAGCAAGTCTTCAAGAGCTTTAACCTTGTCTAAAAGCAGACAGACTGGGAACGTCAGGCTTCTCAATAATCATGAAGATGAGAGCTGAGTAAAAATAAGTGGCTTGAGCGTGGCGTTTGCAACACCCGAGCTATGGGTCAGGAATAAATTCCTGCACACGCCACACATACTGTATGTAACATGCATCTACTAAACGTCCATGCTAAACATTTTATGATCAGAATGTCGAAACCATATTTCTTCCTCTATTCTAAACTTCCACAGCGGTTTCAGTGCTAAAGCGTTGGTAGTCGCTTCACTGTGGTCTGCTCTACTAGGATTCCAATTGGGTTGCCACAGCTTGGGCTGACCTCTACCGAGTAAAAAGAGGCAGGTTCTATGGAGGACGGTGTGATCTGGAGCCAGATGAGGCTGGAGGTTCAGAGAGGACGCCTGGTGAAAACAGGGTAAAGCAAGGTCATTCTAATGCTGCAGGCACAATAGGAAAAACAGACCTGGTAGATTTGAGCTTCATGAATGATGCTGGCCTGTAATGTTGTTGTTAGTGGGCAATACGGTATCCGCCACTGGATATGATTGGGCGTTCTGCTCAGTGGCTTTGTACAGGGTTGTAGTTTTTGCACTATATTATAATCACTGGCATCCTCATCCTCATCATCATCAGTAAGGTTTTCTTCAAAATTAGTGGGGACAAAACAATTGTCACTTTATTGTAGAGAGAATATTTGCATTTCAATATTTCAATAAGAACCTCTCAAAACGCCCCCACATCTAACCGTTTCTATTATCTGATTATTCAATTATTACATCTCCTGCTACCTTATCCTGGTATAGCTGCTTAATGACTTTAATGATGACCTTCTCTAGCTCTAAGAGGTCGCCCCACTCACATAGTCTCGGCTGCAAATTAATTCTCCCTCAAGAAGATCATCGTATAAAAGCTGAATGTCAAAACTATTATCTCTTCTGGCCAAAAATACCCAGCTCACCCTCTGTACACAGTTCAACCATTTAACAGAGAGAGAACTCCAAGGTTTTAACTTGTGATGATACCATGAACAACCTTTAATAGCCAAGGGAGATTGTTAAAGGTCTGAAATTTAACAGCCCAGTAAGAGGTGGAAGATTGTTCTCCCTTAGTATTTTGGGACAATCCCCATTTTTGGTTGGAGAACTCGGAGTCAGAGAGAGGGGATGTGAGGGCGCTGGAGTAGAGCACATCCATCTGTAACTGCTGCGGAGTTGTGGGATGCGGCCGCGACTTGCCGACCGAGCCCACCGACATTGATGGATGCAGGTGAGCATGGCTGACTCTCTGCCCTTAAATACTCATGTGTTGAAGATGTATCTGTTGCCCGCCCATCTATATGAACCCATAACTAGTCCTGCAGATTGAAAGGCAGCGGCCTCATTTATCGAAGGTGCGTATGCACAGAAAAGACTCAAAACCTTGAATGTGCCACTTTTCTGAAAAGGTTGGTATTTATCAATTTTGAACTTGACAGGAAAGTGTGCGTATCTCCACGCAAATCTCAGATCATGTGTAGGCACGACTACTCGTGGTTGAAGAATTGCATTTGGGGTAAATAGAGATGTTTGATACAGGAATTAGAATAATGGTAGGCTAATAAAAACCTTAAAACGTACGCTAGTGATAAAACGTGCATTTGCCGTTGGTAAGGATCGCAAAGCAGCATGTAGTCTAATATGTTTCTTTGAGTTGTAATAAATGGGCCTAAATCATAATCATATTTTCTGACATGACAAATATTAGGCTACTATATATTCATCGCTCATTCAATAGCCAAGCATGCTTGAAAGTAATAGACAGGTAGCCTAAACAGTATAGGTAGGCCACAGTATTGCTGTGAGATAAAACAGCTTCCTTAACAGTCTCTACCCCCAAGCCAAAAGACAGGTGAACAATTAATTAAATGTCCACCAGGATTATGTACATTGACACCCCATCCTGAGGCTGCATTTATTGTAGCAGGGGATTTTAACAAAGCAAATCTGAGGACTAGGCTGCCGAAGTTCTATCAACATATTGACTGTCTTACTCGCGCTACTAAGACTCTCAACCATTGCAATTCAAACTTACGGAATTATTACAAGGCCCTCCCCCGCCCTCCTTTCGGCAAATCTGACCACGACTCCATCTTGCTCTTCCCGTCCTATAGGCAGAAACTCAAACCGGAAGTGCCCATGCTTCATACTATTCAACTCTGGTCTGACCAATCGGAATCCATGCTTCAGGATTGTTTTGATCACGTGGACTGGGATATGTTCCAGGTAGCTTGCGAAAATAATCTAGACGCATACACGGATACGGTGTCGGAGTTCATAAGGAAGTGTATAGGAAATGTAGTACCCACTGTGACTATTAAAACCTAACCAGAAACTGTGGACAGAGGGTAGCATTCGCGCGAAACTTAAAGCGTGAACCATCGCATTTTACCAGGGCAAGGCGACTGGTAATATGTCAGAATATAAACAGGGATATAACTACAGTGTAGTTATTCACTATTCCTTGGCGTACACATCACTGACAAACTGAAATAGACCACCCACACAGACAGTGTGGTGAAGAAGGCACAACCTCAGGAGGCTAAAGAAATTTGGCTTGTCACCTAAAACACTCACAAATTTTTACAGGTGCACAATTGAAAGCATCCTGTCAGGCTGTATCACCGCCTGGTACGGCAACTGCACTGTCTGCAACCGCAAGGCTCTCCAAAGGGTGGTGCAGTCTGCCCAACGCATTACCGGGGGAAAACTACCTTCCCTCCAGGACACCTACAGCACCCGATGTCACAGGAAGGCCAAAAAGATCATCAAGGACAACAACCACCCGAGCCACTGCCTGTTCACCCCGCTATCATCCAGAAGGCGAGGTCAGTACAGTGGCATCAAAGTTGGGACCGAGAGACTGAAAAACAGCTTCTATCTCAATGCCATCAGACTGTTAAACAGCCATCACTAGCACATTAGAGGCTGCTGCCTATAGGCATAGACTAGGACTCACTGGCCACTTTAAGGAATGGAACACTAGTAATTTTAATAATGTTTACATATCTGGCATTGCTAATCTCATAGGTATATACTGTATTCTATACTATTCTACAGTATCTTAATAACCACATAATAATGTTTACATATTTTGCATTACTCATCTCATATGTATATACTGTATTCTATACTAGTCTACGGTATCCTAGTCCGTTCCGCTCTGACATCGCTCATCTATATGTATATAGTCTCAATTCATTCCTAATTAGATTTGTGTGTATTAGGTATATGTTCTGCAATTTGGTAGATGTTACTTGTTAGATATTACTGCACTGTCAGAGCTAGAAGCACAAGCATTTCACTACACCTGCAATAACATCTGCTAATCACGTGTATGTGACCAATAAAATTTGATTTGAAACCGTTACCCCCTGTATATAGTCTCGTGAATTGTTATTTTACTGTGTTCGTTTTATAATTACATGAGTTTATTTAGTAAATATTTTCTCACAAATATATCATGGCTCTGATTGAATCACTGAAAACATGTGTATATTTTGCATGCCACAGTTTGATAAATCCCAATAGTTTGTAGCGCGCACAAACCATAGAATCTTCACATATGCCAGAATGTATTACGAAATGTACGCACTGTTGATAAATGAGGCCCCAGGAGAAGAAAGATAAGTGAGCGAGAGGCCAAGAACAGAGTGAGGGAAAATGAGGGTTGAGTATAATAAAAAGAGAGAGGGAGAAGATCAAGGATATGGAGTGAGGAGGGGTCAAAGGGAATAAGGAAAGGAGAGATGGTGCTGGCCCTGTGCTTTCAACCAGTGCATTCAAAGTGCACTCATTAATTTCTCCTACACCGAATGAACTTTTTCCCTCGAACCCGTTTAAATATTAAGTATAATTAACAGGTGATAGAGTGAAGCACAACAGGGGGGCTCAAGCCTTATTGACTGTAAGGTGACAAAGTAACAATGCTGCAGCTAGCTGGCGAGGATTCGGGACTGTGTGTGTGTGAGGGAGGGAGGGAGGGAGGGACGAGGTCCATGGGGGCTAGAGTTTCTGGATATTGAGATCCATTCATCTGTTTGTGTGTGGCTCACAGCTCCCCAAGGCTCCCAGGCCTCAGAGAAGGATAAGAGGCAGAGACACATCTTGGTGGGTATGTATCCTTGAGTGTTTATGCATTGCCTAACTTGTTTTTGTGCCGGGTGGGATTGATTCCTAGCTGTGCACGCGACGACGACTGGTGTGCGACTGTTTCGAGCGCTGTGATGTGTGCGCACGCGTGTGCGTAGTATGTGTGTGCGTGTGTATATGTGTGTGTGATGGCCTAGATATGCTGTTTAATCACCAGTGTCTAACACTGTAGTCATGACGATAGAAGATTATCAAATAAGTTACGGTATAGGCTTCTCTGTTTACTAATATTTGATTGGCAAACATATTGGCTCTATTGTATATTTTCACGCGTAACAGTATGAGTCCACTTTACCATGTCAACTAATGTCTTGTATTGACAGTCTTCTCCTCAACATAATTCACCCATCCATATGTACAGTGTCCATATTGGGACAGCCTCAGAGTCACTGAAACCAAATCCTTAGGAAGTCCTCTTGGGAAGTCCTAATATGGACACTGTGCATATGGTGTAATGACACCATATGCACAATTCCTTGTTTCAACTCCTTGAAACAAGGAATCTCATTATCCCAACACTGATTGTTGCCTAGACTGAATGAATCACGAAACACCACTTCATACTAGAACACATTTGAAGACCGTATTGAGTTGAAACACACCTGATAAGCTTTCGAGGGAAATAAGTTGCTCTTTCTGTTGCTCAACTTCAGCCTTGATTAAGTTCAGCCCACCTACCTACCTAGCTCCCGCTTCAGGTTGTGATGTTGTGTTACCATGCTGGTACAGGGTAGAATATTGTATTGGAGTTTAAGCTTCATTAATCATGTGGAGCTTGGAGTAAATTCACAGCTCAATAGATTTAATATGGGATACACTGTTTGCCTGGGAGTCTACTTGGATGTTCCGTATGAGTGTAGTAGGTTAAGGGGAAATCATTATGGAAATATTTTCCAGGGAAGGCTGGGGTTTAATAACGCCTCAAAATAAATGTTGGGCTGATATCAGAATTGACTGTTGTTTTTTCTCTCTCTTTCCCCAAGATACAAGGTAGAGTGTCGTTTTTAACCACTGTTATGCCTTCAGTATATCCAAGGTGATATTACTACTGGAGGCTCCTTGTGATTATGCTGTATTGGAATATATTACTATCCTCTTCCTCCGCCTCTCTTTGAATAAATCACACCTTATGAGTTTGATACTGGGGGAATTGACGCGCGTGTATCTACATTACACTGTGACATTCATGCATATTCAGACTAAAGCAGTGAGATTAAACACACACTCTTATCATAGACCTGCATGATGACAGAGGTGATAACAACTAGGCCATTTAAAGATGCAAAAGACAGAGTGATGATGAAACAATGACAAAATGCCGATGACCTTTCGGGACAAATACAAAATGTCTGCTGACTGAGGTAATCTCTTATAGATACCATTTTGGTGCTCAACAGAGTAGACAAACATGGCCCACGTTTCGGGAGGAAGGGGTGAGCGAAAAATGGCAGGATGGGAAAAAGAGCCACATCAATAACAACCGTGAAAATCCAAGGCACTCGGCATCCAGGCAGCACATAAACTAACCACTCGTCTGAAGGACGGCATTTTTTGTGTGCGCAGGAGCAGGTTACATCAGCAGCCATGGATGAAATGCAAAAACAGATGATAAGGCCGGCGTGTGCAGCAGTGTGGCTGTGTGCCTCCACTCATTATTCTGCTCATCGTTAACCTTTATTCTGCTCATCTTAAACCCACCAAAGGGACAGCCTGGAGGAGCTATTTAGCTGTGTAGCACACTCTTAGAAGTAAAGGAGTCTCGAAAAACCTTCTGGGATTCAAAAGACTGCCACTGTCGGGGAACCTTGTCAGGTAAAAAATTAAAGCCCTGTGTAAAGGTTTAAACAGGATCCTTTCATTTCTTAGCAAAGAGCAATTTCTCAAGCAAGAATTTTGCTAGGATTATCTGAGACTGGTCTGAGTGGGGAGGAGAAAACTGAAAATGTGCTGTTACTGGCAGAGAGACTTGGAACTATTAACTAATTCACCAGGCAGGCCAAAACTCCATCCCACCAAAACAGGCTGAAATTTCAGGCGGTCTTTTCAAACAGCTCTTACACTAAAAGGGCATTTTCATAATTATCAAAACCTCATAGTTTGGAAATATACACTACCGTTCAAAAGTTTGGGGTCACTTAGAAATGCCATTGTTTATCAAAGAAAAGCACATTAAAAAAAATAAACAACATCAAATTGATCAGAAATACAGTGTAGACATGGTTAACGTTGTAAACGACTATTGTAGCTGGAAACGGCAGATTCTTTTAATGGAATCTCTACATAGGCGTACAGAGGCCTATTAACAGCAACCATCACTCATGTGTTCCAATGGCACGTTGTGTTAGCTAATCCAAGTTTATAATTTTAAAAAGCCAATTGATCATTAGAAAACCCTTTTGCAATTATGATAGCACATCTGAAAACGGTCGTTCTGTTTAAAGAAGCAATAAAACGGGCCTTCTTTAGACTAGTTGAGTATCTGGAGCATCAGCATTTGTGGGTTCGATTACAGGCTCAGAATGGCCAGAAACAAAGACCTTTCTTCTGAAACTCGTCAGTCTATTCTTGTTCTGAGAAATGAAGGCTATTCCATGCGAGAAATTGCCAAGAACTGAAGATCTCGTACAACGCTGTGTACTACTCCCTTCACAGAACAGCGCAAACTGGCTCTAACCAGAATAGAAACAGGAGTGGGAGGCCCCGGTGCACAACTGAGCAAGAGGACAAGTACATTAGTGTGTCTAGTTTGAGAAATAGACGCCTCACAAGTCCTCAACTGGCAGCTTCATTAAATAGTACCCGCAAAACACCAGTCTCAATGTCAACAGTGAAGAGGCGACTCCGGGATGCTGGCCTTCTAGGCAGAGTTGCAAAGAAAAAGCCACATCTCAGACTGGCCAATACAAATAAAAGATTAAGATGTTCAAAAGAACACACACACTGGACAGAGGACCCAATGCCTGCAACACAGCTGTTGGGTCACCCAAACATCCCAGCATTTTTAATAGTTTAGGCTAGGTTGAAGATACTGTAGCTAGCTAGCGACACGTAATAATTATCATCATTAACAAACAGATTTTTCCCTGAATTTAAACAGGAGGCTACAGTCATTATGTACTGTAATTGGCTTGATAGAAAATATTGTATTATTCAACATTGCTATTAAAATAATACTCATATAGGAATGGGTAATTGTTTACAAGCTGATAACTGTCCCATAAAGCCATTGCTGAAAACCACATATTTTCATACATTTTTTTATCTTATTTCTTGTGTATTTAACACCCATTTTTCTCCACAATTTCATCATATCCAATTACGATCTTGTCTCATTGCTGCAACTCCAAAACGGGCTCAGGAGAGGTGAAGGTCAAGTCATGTATCCTCCGAAACATGACCCGCCAAACCGTGCACCTTAACACTGGCCGCTTAACCCGGAAGCCAGCCGCACCAATATGTCGGTGGAAACACTGTTCAATGACAACTGAAGTCAGCTTGCAGGTGCCCGGCCTGCCACAAGGAGTCGCTAGAGCGCGATGAGCCAAGTAATTGATGATTGGCCTGTGATGATCTGTAGGGCCGTGATCATTGACCATTTACATAACACAATAGGTTTGAAGCGTGCGCTCCAAGCCGCGCTCCGCGGTAATAACTATAAACAATAACTGATGGCCCCCTCTCCCGATCGCAACAGATAGTTCAGATGAAAAGGTAACAGATTTGGTGGAGTTACGTGGCTTAATGGACGCACAGAACTTCTGGATTAGACGGAGTTAAGGAAGAGAAAGCAGCGAGATCGGGCGATGGCGATTTCCTCCTTTTAATGAGTTGAGATCTGTCGGACATTTCTACCTGACCTAATTAAAGCGCCCCTAGCCCAGCTGAGCAAGTGGCCATGAATTAAAGGATTCTTCCACCAACTCCATGGACCTATATTTTATTTATAAAAAAAAAAAAAATCACCCCAATTTTGTGTTATCCAATTGGTAGTAGTTACAGTCTTGTTTCATCGCTGTAACTCCCGTACAGACTCGGGAGAGGCGAAGGTCGAGAGCCATGCGTCCTCCAAAACACAGCCAAGCCAAGCCGCACTACTTCTTGACACAATGCCCATCCAACCCGGAAGCCAGCCACACCAATGTGTCAGAGGAAACACTGTACACCTGGTGACAGTGTCAGCGTGACTGGCCAAACCCTCCCCTAAACCAGACAATGCTGGGCCAATTGTGCGTCGACCCATGGACAGAGCCTGGACTTGAACCAAGAATCTCTAGTGGCACAGCTAGAACTGCGATGCAGATGCCTTAGACCACTGCGCCACTCAGAAGGCCACAAACCACATATTTTCATCTTCCTCAGAGTCTGGCAGCTCAATAAATAAAATCAGCAAAATATATTCAGAGTGGTCTGCACACACCAGAAAAAGGTTCCTCCAGGAACCCTTTGCTACATTAAACATTAACCATTGACTGCAATGGTTCCTCTCTCAAGTGCTCTGCTCCTTTGTTCAAACCTAAATATTTCCCTTTCTTCTAACCCAAGGGTTTGTGGATAAGTGTTCAGGACTATTGATCACAAGAACTTCTCACTCTTCAGTTCAGTGCCATAGTTTTGTGTAAGAGACGGAAAGAGAGTAGTACATTATCCTTCTATTTATATTTATATTTGTCCATCATACCCTAGCCCTGATTTTACTGTGTAGGTCTATTTGAGACAAAAGGACACCATGCTGTGTTTAGCTCTGTGATTTCCTCGCAGCCATACACGGTTTTGCTCATAGCCGTAGGACGATGTTTGGGGGTGTGGGTGCTGCGATTTAGTAGTAAAGGCACAGTGCACTAGTTTTGTTATTTTTACTATTTTCTACAATGTAGAATAATAGTGAAGACATAACAACTATGAAATAACACATATGGAATCAAGTAGCAACCGAAAAAGTGTTAAACAAATCAAAATATATTTTATATTTGAGATTCTTCAAAGCCTTGATGACAGCCAGGTCATCTGATGCAGCAGAGTCTTGGACACTTATCTGGTGACGCACTGCTGTACTGTTCGTTGCTACTTGGCTACCTACCAAACTTTTTTTTCGCATTTGAGTCTTAATAACTATTGAATCAAACTCTCTATTTAAGAAGTTTAGGTTTTAGTTTTGGCCTCACACAACTTTTTTAATTAAACTTTTTCACCCCGTACGCTTTATCTGGACACTACATGACCAAAAGTCTATGGACACCTGCTCGTCAAACATCTAATTCCAAAATCATGGGCATTAATATGGAGTTGGTCCCGCCTTTGATGGGCTCCCGAGTGGCGCAGTGGTCTAAGGCACTGCCTGTCAGTGCTAGAAGTGTAACTACAGGCTCTTTCAAAACTGTCCATGATTGGGAACCTATAGGGCGGTGCACAGTTGGCTCAGCGTTGTCCAGGTTTGGCCGGTATAGGCCGTCATTATAAATAAGAATTTGTTCTTAACTGACTTTCCTACTTAAATGAAGGTTATTTTTTTTTTAAATAACAGCCTCTTGTCTTCTGGGAAGGCTTTCCACTAGATGTTGGAACATTGCTGCGGAGACTTGGTTCCATTCAATCACAAGCGCATTAGTGAGGTCGGGCACTGATGTTGGGCGATTAGGCCTGGCTCGCAGTCAGTGTTCCAATTCATCCCAAAGGATGTCAGGGCTGTGTGTAAGCCAGTCAAGTTATTCCACACCGATCTCGACAAACCATTTCTGTATGAACCTCACTTTGTGCACATGGGAAGTGTCATGCTGAATCCCGAAAGGGCCTTCCCCAAACTGTTACCACAACGTTGGAAGCACAGAATCATCCAGAATGTCCGAACCATGAAAAACAGCCCCAGACCATTATTCCTCCTTCGCCAAACTTTACAGTTGGCACTATGCAGTGGGGTAGGTAGTGTTCTCCTGGCATCCGCCAAACCTAGATTTGTCTGTCAGACCTCCAGTTGGTGAAGCGTGATTCATCACTCAGAACGCATCTCCACTGCCTCAGAGTCCAATGGCGGCAAGCTTTACACCACTCCAGCCGACGCTTGGCAATGCGCATGGTGATCTTAGGCTTGTGTGCGGCTGCTCGACTATGGAAACCCATTTCCTGAAGCTCCCGACCTTGCTGTGCTGACGTTGCTTCCAGGGGCAGTTTGGAACTCGGTAGTGAGTGTTGCAACTGAGGACAGATGATTTTTACGCTCTCTGTGTTCTGTGAGCTTGTGTGACCTACCACTTCTCGACTGAGCCATCGTTGCTTCTAGACGTTTCCACTTCACAATAACAGCACTTCCAGTTGACTTTGGCAGCTCTAGTAGGGCAGAAATGTGAAGAACTGACTTGTTGGAAAGGTGGCATACTATGACGGCTGAAATAGCTAAATCCACTAATTTGAAGGGGTGTCCACGTATATTATGCTTTCTCATTGCAGTCGCTGTACTCTTAATATACAGCAGAACCTTCACCTCATGGTGATGATAGCAGAGTTGCAAGCTCGGCTTCAGACGCAATTGTTATTCAAGGGCAGTTTAAGTGTAGGAAAGGATGATACAGCGTCTGTGCCCACAGTAAATTCAGGTCGTAGTGCACAGTCTCCGCAGCCGGAAAATGTTCCCTTTGCTTCTGGAAAGAAATGCTTTTGACATGCTCAACCGGTGTCGCTCATTTAACCGATCGAAACGGTTTCCCCCACTAAGCAACAAGTCAGAATCAGAGCCTTCTCAGGTCTCTCCTCCACCCGTTACTGGGTTTGAGCCGCCGAAGCCTCCTACCATTAGCCCTGATGAATTGAAAACCCTAGTCATTGGTGACTCCATTGCCGGCAATATTAGACTTAAAAAGAATCATCCAGTGATCATACATTGTTTGATGTGATCATACAGGGCTACCGACATCAAGGCTAATCTGAATATGGTGCTGGCTGAGGCTTAAACTAGCAAGTGTAGATGGTATATGGATATTTTTATCCACGTTGGCACCAATGATGTTTGGATGAAAGGTCACCAAGCGCAACATAACTTCAGCGTGTAAAATAGCTAGAAAGATGTGTTGGCATTGGGCAATTGTCTCTGCCCCCCTCCCAGTTAGGGGGAGTGATGAGCTCTACAGCAGACTCGCACAACTCAATCCCTGGATGAAAACTGCTTTCTGACCCTGCCAAAAGATACAATTTGTAGATATTTGGTCCTCTTTCTGGGACTCCCGCACAAACTGGACCAAGCCTGGCCTGCTGAGGAGTAGCGGACTCCATCCAAGCTGGAGAGGTGTTCTCATCTTATCTGTCAACATAGACATAACTCCATTTCCTCTAGCACCACAATGAGATAGCCTGCTGCCTGGCCTGCACCCTATTAGCCAGCCTGCCAGCTTAGTGGTCTGCCACTAGCACAGTCAGTGTAGTCAGCTCAGCTTTCCCCGTTGAGACTGTCTTTGCCTCGATCTAGGTCGGGTAAAACTAAACATGGCGGTGTTCGCCTTAGCAATCTCACTAGGATAAAGACCTCCTCCATTCCTGTCATTATTGAAAGAGATTGTGATAATATCTCACATGTCAAAATAGGGCTACTTAATGTTAGATCCCTCACTTCCAAGGCAGTCATAGTCAATGAACTAATCACTGATCATTACCTTGATGTGATTGGCCTGACTGAAAAATGGCTCAAGCCTGATGAATTTACTGTGTTCAATGAGGCCTCTCCTCCTGGTTACACTTGTGACCATATCCCCTGCACATCCCGCAAAGGCGGAGGTGTTGCTAACATTTATGACAGTAAATTTCAATAATAATAAAAAAAAGTCTGTCTTTTGTCATGGAAGTTCTAATCAAGTGAGAGAGACGTTGTCATCCACCGGAGTGGCAGGTAGTGGTAGTGGTTAGAGCGTTAGACTAGTACCCGGAAGGTTGCAAGATCGAATCCCCAAACTGACCAGGTAAAAATCTGTCGTTCTGCCCCTGAACAAGGCAGTTAACCCACTGTTTCTAGGCCATCATTGAAAATAAGAATTTGTTCTTAACTGACTTGCCTAGTAAAATAAAAAAAATATTCGAACAATCAATCTTGATTTGATATCTATTAACTACTGCAATAATGGAGCTGGTCAACGAACGTTCGTTTCGAACATGCATGTTTCAGAGTACAGAGGGTGGCGGTAAGAACACGAGATGTGCACAGCCGTGTTGAATTAGGTACTGAGTTCTGTGAAAACAGCAATTTACACAACCAGAGTAACAGGATTGTACACACCTATCATTTATATAAACCTTAAAGTAATGCTATTACAAATTATTCACTTACAATTTTCGTCTTTTGAGCTTTTAGTCATGAAATCTATGCAGCGTACTCAATCACATTATATAGCTACAGTTTACAGGCCTCCTGGTCCATATACAGCTTTCCTTACGGAGTTCCTTGAATTCCTGTTGGACCTTGTCGTCATGGCATATAATATTCACATTTTGGTGATTTCAATATTCACAGGGAAAGTCCACAGACCCACTCCATAAGGCTTTCGGGCCCATCATCTACTCAATGGATTTTGTCCAACATGTCTCCGGTCCTACTCATTGCCACAGTCATACCCTGGATCTAGTTTTGTCCCATGGAATAAATATTGTGGATCTAAATGTTTCCTCGTAATCCTGGACTATCGGACCACCATTTTACTACGTTTGCAATCGCAACAAATAATCTTCTAAAACCCCAACCAAGGATTATCAAAAGCTGCGCGATAAATTCTCAGACAACCCAAAAATTCCTTGATGCCCTTCCAGACTCCCTCCACCTACCCAAAGACATCGGAGTACATCAATCATTTAACCACCTAACCGAGGATCTAAATTACATTTTTACATAATACCCTAGATGCAGTCTCACCTCTAAAAACAAACATTTGTCACAAGAAATTAGCTCCCTGGTATACAGAAAATACCCGAACCCTGAAGCAAGCTTTCAGAAAATTAGAATTGAAATGGCGCTCCACCAAACTGGACGGTTTCTGACTAGCTTGGAAAGACAGTACCGTGCAGCATCGAAGCCCCTACATTTCCAACCTGAGGAGAATAAAAACAATCCCAAAGAAAATGTTTATACATGTCGCAAAGCTAACTAAAAAGCAACATTCCCCAAGAGAGGATGGCCTTCACTTCAGCAGTGATGAATTCAACTTCTTCGATGAAAAGATCATGATCATTAGAAAGCAAATGACTGACTCTTTGAATCTGCGTATTTCTCCAAATCTCAGTTGCCCCGGGTCTGCACAGAACTGACAGGACCTAAGATCAATGGTGACACTCAAATTTTTTAATCCTGTATCTCTCGACACATTCACAAAAATAGTCATGACCTCTAAACCTTCCAGCTGCCTACTGGACCCTATTCCAACTAAACTACTGAAAGAGCTACTTCCTGTGCTGGGCCTTCCTATGTTGAACATAATAAATGGCTCCCTATCCTCCGGATCTGTACCAAATTCACTAAAAGTGGCAGTAATAATGCCTCTCCTAAAAAAGCCAAACCTTTACTCTGAAAATTCAAAAATCGGCTTATATTGAATCTCCCATTCCTCTCCACATTTTTAGAAAAAGCTGTTATGCAGCAACTCACTGCCTTCCTGAAGACAAATAGTGTATACGAAACGCTCCAGTCTGGTTTTAGACCCCATCATAGTACTGAGACTGCACTCGTGAAGGTGGTAAATTACCTTTTAATGGCGTCAGACCAAGGCTTTGCATCTGTCCTTGTGCTCCTAGGCCTTAGTGCTGCTTTTGAAACCATCAATCACCACATTCTTTTGGAGAGATTGGAAACTCACATTGGTCTTGCCTGGTTTAGATCTTATCTGTAGGAAAGAAATTAGTTTGTCTCTGTGGATGGTTTGTCCTCTGACAAATCAACTGCACATTTTGGTGTTCCTCAAGGTTCCGTTTTAGGACCGCTATTGTTTTTACTAGGTATTCTACCTATTGTTGATGTAATTCAGAAACACAATGTCAACTTTCACTGCTATGCGGATGACAAAAACATGGTGGAGCCCCAAAATGAACTTCCCTGGAAGCCTGTGTTTCAAAGATAAGGAAGATGATGGCGGCAAATCTTTAACTTTTAAAATGGGATAAAACAGAGATGCTAGTTCTAGGTCCCAAGAAACAAAGGGATCTACTATTTGATCTGACAATTAATCTTGATGGTTGTACAGTTGTCTCAAATAAAACTGTGAAGGACCTTGGCGTTACTCTGGACCCTGATCTCTCTTTTGACGAACATATCAAGAATATTTCAAGGGAAGCTTTTTTCCATCTTCGTAACATTTCAAAAAATCATAAACTTTTTGTCACTTCTAGATTAGACAAGTGCAATGCTCTACTCTCTGGAAACATGGATAAAGTACATTTACATTTACATTTAAGTCATTTAGCAGACGCTCTTATCCAGAGCGACTTACAAATTGGTGCATTCACCTTATGATATCCAGTGGAACAACCACTTTACAATAGTGCATCTAACTCTTTTAAGGGGGGGGGGGGTTAGAAGGATTACTTTATCCTATCCTAGGTATTCCTTAAAGAGGTGGGGTTTCAGGTGTCTCCGGAAGGTGGTGATTGACTCCGCTGACCTGGCGTCGTGAGGGAGTTTGTTCCACCATTGGGGTGCCAGAGCAGCGAACAGTTTTGAGTGGGCTGAGCGGGAACTGTACTTCCTCAGAGGTAGGGGGGCGAGCAGGCCAGAGGTGGATGAACGCAGTGCCCTTGTTTGGGTGTAGGGCCTGATCAGAGCCTGAAGGTACGGAGGTGCCGTTCCCCTCACAGCTCCGTAGGCAAGCACCATGGTCTTGTAGCGGATGCGAGCTTCAACTGGAAGCCAGTGGAGAGAGCGGAGGAGCGGGGTGACGTGAGAGAACTTGGGAAAGTTGAACACCAGACGGGCTGCGGCGTTCTGGATGAGTTGTAGGGGTTTAATGGCACAGGCAGGGAGCCCAGCCAACAGCGAGTTGCAGTAATCCAGACGGGAGATGACAAGTGCCTGGATTAGGACCTGCGCCGCTTCCTGCGTGAGGCAGGGTCGTACTCTGCGAATGTTGTAGAGCATGAACCTACAGGAACGGGTCACCGCCTTGATGTTAGTTGAGAACGACAGGGTGTTGTCCAGGATCACGCCAAGGTTCTTAGCACTCTGGGAGGAGGACACAATGGAGTTGTCAACCGTGATGGCGAGATCATGGAACGGGCAGTCCTTCCCCGGGAGGAAGAGCAGCTCCGTCTTGCCGAGGTTCAGCTTGAGGTGGTGATCCGTCATCCACACTGATATGTCTGCCAGACATGCAGAGATGCGATTCACCACCTGGTTATCAGAGGGGGGAAAGGAGAAGATTAATTGTGTGTCGTCTGCATAGCAATGATAGGAGAGACCATGTGAGGATATGACAGAGCCAAGTGACTTGGTGTATAGCGAGAATAGGAGAGGGCCTAGAACAGAGCCCTGGGGGACACCAGTGGTGAGAGCACGTGGTGCGGAGACAGATTCTCGCCACGCCACCTGGTAGGAGCGACCTGTCAGGTAGGACGCAATCCAAGCGTGGGCCGCGCCGGAGATGCCCAGCTCGGAGAGGGTGGAGAGGAGGATCTGATGGTTCACAGTATCAAAGGCAGCCGATAGGTCTAGAAGGAAAATAAAATAACTAAAGTACTAAATATACTTCAGTTAGTGCTAAATACGGCTGCTAGAATCTTGACTAGAACCCAAAAATTACATCATATTACTCCAGTGCTAGACCCTCTACATTGGCCTCCTGTTAAGTCTAGAGCTGATTTCAAAGTCTTACTGCTAACCTACAAAGCATTACATGGACTTGCTCATACCGATCTCCGATTTGGTCCTGCCATACCTACACGTACCTACACGTACGCTATGGTCACAAGACGCAGGCCTCCTTATTGTCCTTAGAATTTCTAAGCAAACAGCTGGAGGCAGGGCTTTCTCCTATAGAGCTCCAGTTTTATGGTATGGCCTGACTATCCATGTGAGAGATGCAGACTCGGTCTCGACCTTTAAGTCTTGAAGACTCATCTCTTCAGTAAGTCCTATGATTGAGTGTAGTCTGGCCCAGGGGTGCGAAGGTGAACGGCAAGGCACTGGAATGACGAACCGCCCTTCCTGTCTCTGCCTGGCCGGCTCCCCTCTCTCCACTGGGATTCTCTGCCTCTGACCCTATTACGGGGGCTGAGTCAATGACTTACTAGTGCTCTTCCATGCCGTCCCTAGGAGGGTTGCGTCACAAATCGTGCCAAGCTTTTTTCGTATTACTCGACTTGAGTGGGTTGAGTCACTGACGTGATCTTCCTGTCCAGTTTTGTGCCCCCTCAAGCTTGTGTGGTGGAGGAGATCTTTGTGGGCTATACTCAGCCTTGTCTCAGGGTAGTAAGTTGGTGGTCTGTTGATATCCTGGGTGGGTGGGTTATATCCTGCCTGGTTGGCCCTGTCCGGGGGTATCGTCGGACAGGATCCACAGTGTCCCCCAACCCCTCTGTCTCAGCCTCCAGTATCTATGCTGCAATACTCTAAGTGCTGGGGGGCTAGGGTCGGTCTGTCCTATCTGGTGACATTATATGGTGTCCTATGGGAATTTAAATATGCTCTCTCTATTTCTCCCATCTCTCTCTCCCTTTCTCTCTCTATCTCTCTTGGAGGACCTGAGCCCTAGGACCATGCCTCAGGACTGCCTGGAGTGATGACTCCGGGCTGTCCCCAGTCAACCTGATTGTGCTGCTGATCCAGTTTCTGCTGTTCTGCCTGTGGCTTTGGAACCCTGACCTGTTAACCAGATGTGCTACCTTGTCGTACTGCTGCTCCAGTTTCAACTATTCTGTCTGCTGCAATAGAACCCTGAGCTGTTCACCGAACGTGCTACCTTGTCACGGACCTGCTGTTTTCGACCCTCTCTCTCTCAATTCAAGGGCTTTATTGGCATGGGAATTTACATTGCCAAAGCAAGTGACATAGATAATGAACTAAATGTTCTTTACAGGAAACATTACAAGAATAAAGAAGAATAAAGACATTTCAAATGTTATATTATGTGCAAATAGTTGAAGTACAAAAGGGAAAATAAATGAACATAAATATGGGTTGTATTTACAGTGGTGTTTGTTCTTCACTGGTTGTCCTTTTCTTGTGGCAACAGGTCACACATCTGTGATGGCACACTGTGGTATTTCACCCAATGGATTTAGGAGTTGATCAAAATTAGGTTTGTTTTCGAATTCTTTGTGGGTCTGTGTAATCTGAGAGAAAAATGTGTCTCTAATATGTTCATGCATTTGCCAGGAGGTTAGGAAGTGCTGCTCAGTTTCCACCTCATTTTGTGGGCAGTGTGCACATAGCCTGTCTTCTCTCTCTCTACCACACCTGCTGTCTCGACCTCTGAATGCTCAGTTATGAAAAGCCAACTGACATTTACTCCTGAGGTGGTGACCTGTTGCACCCTCTACAACCACTGCAATTATTATTTGACCCTGCTGCTCATCTACGAACGTTGAAGAACAATTTGGCCTTAATGGCCATGTAATCTTATAATCTCCACCCGGCACAGCCAGAAGAGGACTGGCCAACCCTCAGAGCCTGGTTTCTTTCTAGGTTTCTTCCTAAGTTCCTGCCATTCTATGGAGTTTTTCCTAGCCACCGTGCCTCTACACCATGCTTCTACAACTGCATTGCTTGCTGCTTGGTGTTTTAGGCTCGGTTTCTGTATAAGCACTTTGTGACATATGCTGATGTAAAAAGGGCTTTATAAATACATTTGATTTGATTTTGATTTATTCACTAACTCTTAGGTTACAGAAATTCCAACCTTAATTTTAGGTTTGAACAAAAGAGCACTCTGGGGATTTGATTGAAGAGTCTGACAAACAGCGTCTACGACCTAGAAAACGTCATCCGGCGGGCCCTGGAGGCAAGGGATGGGTGCTGAGAAGAGAGGCAGAGAGGGGAACCCTCTAAGTACTTTTTTTAGTATTTAGACAATGATAAGACTGGGATTCTGATTCAGGCATTTAAGATTACTAAAAGGAAGGGTCACTCTCTGACAAGCTATTATCTACTGCAGAGAGAGAGAGAGAGAGAGAGAGAGAGAGAGAGAGAGAAAGAGAGAGAGAGAGAGAGACTTATAAAAGAAAGAAAAAAGGAAAACACTCATCATTGTCTCAAGGGTTTTCATTTTCAAGGACTTCTACTGATGATATTTACGAAACTTCCCAGTGGCAACGAAACAAAGTGCTCTCTCAAATTCTTCGACACATTCTCAGTAATACAGAGGTCTGAACACAACAATGTAGAAAGAAACAATCCAAGAATTACCAGAAGAGGTCAAGGAAGGGTCAGATTTCCTTAAAGTGGCATTCCAGTCTCATTTTCACCTCATTTACATTCACCCATGATGCATGTTTTATCTTATTTGTGCATCTCTGAGCAATGTTCTATCGATTCCCGGGGTCATTTCAGGTTTTCATGTGTATCTGAGCACTTGCCGCCACGCAGGCAGACATACAGCCGGTATGACGTAGCATTGTGCTAAAGCCGCTCTCACTACACTGGAAGTTAAAAGGAAGATGAATTTTGGATCGTGAAAACATTAATACTGTTGGATGTCATAATTGGGGAGGTTGTCTTCCCTTGATTGAGCCATTTATCATATTTTTGCGATATTCCTAGCTTGAGAAATGTGTAATTTAACAGAGGGACCACGACATTTCTCCTATTTGTCTCCCTCTTCAGTCCAGGGTGCGTTGCAGGGCGTTGTTGCATGGCCGTTGCAAACGTGAGACTCCACAATGCGAGGCACATGATCTGCAGGTGAGATTGTGTACTCCTAAATTGAGAGTGCAGTTTGTTTAGGCCATTTTACAGCTAACTTCACATGCTGATATTGACTTTGATATTATTTTGTGTAGCTACGTTTGCTAGCTAGCTACTTAGCAAGCCAGAGAGCCAGAGAGAGAGCATTGCATTTTTGGTTTTGTAGTCCACTTGAACTGCAACAAATTTCCACAACGATTTTCACATGTTGCTACCAACCTTACTATAACAACAAAACATTTGTTCACAAAAAATATTGTTTTCACATATTACTGTTATTTAACACGGTAAATTATAGAAATGAGTGGTTTTGGGTGGATATTTCCTTTAACAAAAGGCACATCTCAATAAGTGATCCAGCACTGGGTGAAAAGGGTCAATATCACAGGATATCTTTAGCTATATATTTACAGATATCTGACATTTAATTAGATATAAGGAGTAGACATGCTCCAGATACGCATATCCTTAATTTCATATACTGTATGGAGCTAGGATATTCTCCACAATGGGACAGTTTCTAAATGCATCCAATCCGGACCTCCAAAATCTCCCTGCTATCATATGAGTCCAGGGAGATGTCTGGGTGAGATACATTCAAGACTGGCGCGTGATGCGCGTGCACACACTTAAATATTTGTAGAATATTCTAACTCCGGAAAGGGTATGTGTCAACATGGTGACATATCTCAGCCTTTATACTTAGGCATGAACAAATCCACATATTTTCAGAAATGTATCGTACCTGTTATTACCTAATAATTAATGTATCTGTATTAATTTTTTTATAATAATTTCAATAGATTTCCTTACATGATACGCTAATCATAGATATTTTTATGTTTTAACCCTCTATGTCTGATCGAAAATGGGCTAAATCTGACTCATGAAATGTCCAGTGCTCAAATAATTTTACCTGTTCAGGTGCCAAAAATCATATCTGAGCATTTGCACCATATTCAGTATTAGTAGGCTATACAAGGCACCGAAAGGCAAACATCATCATAATTAATCCAAGTTGCTGTTTACAAAGCACATCTCTGCCATTTCTGTTTATAAAATGCAGCATAGCAAATCCAGAGCTCCAATCACAACACATGTTTTCTGGGAAGATGCAAATGTAGGTCAATCATTGCGAGAAAAAAAATGTAATTTATTAATTTAACTGAAAATAAAAGGTGAACAACCTTAATACCTCTCCCTGCCCTGTTTGTGATGGACGATGCGATCAATGCAGATTGAGTGGTCAGTGGCACTCCCTCACAGTCCAGACCCAATATGGTGGTACTATTGGTCTGTGATTCACTCCAAACTGTCAATGCATGAATCAAAATTGTGTCAATATTGCAAAAAAATATTGTCATTTCACATGACCCCACCACAAGGTAGCCAGCTACTCTACCTGCTTCTTTCATGACAAGAAAACTAACTGGAACTAGCTAGCTAGCTAGCTAGCTAGCCAAGTTGCTAGTTAGCTAGCTAGCTTATACAACAAATAATGCAAAATATTGCAAAACATTAGCTGTAACCTTCAGGCTTGAAAGGGGGTAAACATGTTATTCCCTGAAGGTAAGGCAATCTCATTATTTGTTAGCTAGCTAGGCTACCAGTTATCTAGTTATCTAGCTAGCTAGCCCTACACTCTTATAAAAAAAGGTGCTACTGTACCTATAATCTAAAAGGGTTTTTCTGTTGTTCCCATTGTATAACCTTTTGAAGAATGCTTTTTTTGGTTCCAGGTAGAACCCTTTTGGGTTCCATGTAGAACCCTTTCCATAGAGGGTTCTACATGGAACCCAAAAGGGTTCTACCTATAACCAAAAAGGGTTCTACCTGGAACCAAAAAGGGTGCTCCAATGGGGACAACCAAAGAACCCTTTTGGAAACCTTTTTTAGTGAGTATACTGGCTGCTGGCCATATTAGCTAACGTTCTTTATTGTAGTTACTAAGATAAATAAAACATCTAAAATTTGCTACTCTCTTTAGCGTTAACTAACTTTGAACAGCTTCTCACTTCTTTGTTTCTCCAGTTGTCAATTCAACCGCTTACATACTCATTTGTGGCGCCCAAATTTTAAAAAAGACAGTTGGAACTTTGCACGAGCCTTTATCCAGAGGAAATTCAAAAAATGATACCAAGTGTCTGAAATAATTATATGGATTTAATATATGTCAAATTATTGAGCATGTCCTCAAAACTCAAATAAGCACAGTCCCTCTTTTGACAGAATGGCGCCGGAGACGATCGATTACAGGCTTAAAATGGCCAGAAACAAAGACCTTCTGAAACTCATCAGTCTATTCTTGTTCTGAGAAATGAAGGCTATTCCATGCGAGAAATTGCCAAGAAACTGAAGATCTCATACAATGCTGTGAACTACTCCCTTCACAGAACAGCGTAAACTGGCTCTAACCAGAATAGAAAGATGAGTGGGAGGCCCCGGTGCACGACTGAGCAAGAAGACAAGTACATTTGAGAAACATACGCCTCACAAGTCCTCAATTGGCAGCTTCATTAAATAGTACCCGCAAAACACCAGTCTCAATGTCAACAGTGAAGAGGCGACTCCGGGATGCTGGCCTTCTAGGCAGAGTTGCAAAGAAAAAGCCATATCTCAGACTGGCCCAAAAAAATAAAAGATTAAGATAGTTAAAAGAACAGACACCGGACAGAGGAACTTTGTTTCTGGCCATTTTGAGCCTGTAATCGAACCCACAAATGCTGATGCTCCAGATACTGTTGTAGAAATATTGAATAAAATATTTCTCAGATACCGGAACTTATGAATTCAAAAATACTTTATTACAAAGTAACAGAGCCGAGCAATTCCATGGAAGAACTGCCCTTCTTGTTCAGAACATCAGTATTTATACTAGAGGTCGACCGATTATGATTTTTCAACGCCGATACCGATACCGATTATTGGAGGACCAAAAAAAGTTGATACCGATTAATCGGCCGATTTTTATTTATTTATTTGTAATAATGACAATTACAACAATACTGAATGAACACTTATTTTAACTTAATATAATACATCAATAAAATCAATTTAGCCTCAAATAAATAATGAAACATGTTCAATTTGGTTTAAATCATGCAAAAACAAAGTGTTGGAGAAGAAAGTAAAAGTGCAATATGTGCCATGTAAGAAAATTTAAGTCCCTTGCTCAGAACATGAGAACAAATGAAAGCTGGTGGTTCCTTTTACCAGGAGTCTTCAATATTCCCAGGTAAGAAGTTTTAGTTTGTAGTTATTATAGGAATTATAGGACTATTTCTCTCTATACGATTTGTATTTCATATACCTTTGACTATTGGATGTTCTTATAGGCACTTTAGTATTGCCAGTGTAACAGTATAGCTACCATCCCTCTGCTCGCCGCTACCTGGGCTCGAACCAGGAACACATCGACAACAGCCACCCTCGAAGCAGCGTTACCCATGCAGAGCAAGGGGAACAACTACCCCAAGTCTCAGAGCGAGTGACGTTTGAAACGCTATTAGTGTGCAACTAGGTAGCCATTTCACATCTGTTACACCAGCCTGATCTCGGGAGTTGATAGGCTTGAAGTCATAAATAGCTCAATGCTTGAAGCATTGCGAAGAGCTGCTGGTAAAACGCACGAAAGTGCTGTTTGAATGAATGCTTACGAGCCTGCTGCTGCCTACCACCGCTCAGTCAGACTGCTCTATCAAATCATAGACTTAATTATAACATAATAACACACAGAAATACGAGCCGTAGGTCATTAATATGGTCGAATCCGGAAACTATCATCTCGAAAACAAAACGTTTATTCTTTCAGTGAAATACGGAACTGTTCCGTATTTTATCTAACGGGTGGCATCCATAAGTCTAAATATTTCTGTTACATTGCACAACCTTCAATGTTATGTCATAATTACGTAAAATTCTGGCAAATTAGTTCGCAACGAGCCAGGCGGCCCAAACTGTTGCATATACCCTGACTCTGCGTGCAATGAACGCAAGAGAAGTGACACAATTTCACCTGGTTAATATTGCCTGCTAACCTGGATTTCTTTTAGCTAAATATGCAGGTTTAAAAATATATACTTCTGTGTATTGATTTTAAGAAAGGCATTGATGTTTATGGTTAGGTACAGTCGTGCAACGACTGTGCTTTTTTCGCAAATGTGCTTATGTTAAATCATTCCCCGTTTGGCGAAGTTGGCTGTCTTTGTTAGGAAGAAATAGTCTTCACACAGTTCGCAACGAGCCAGGCGGCACAAACTGCTGCATATACCCTGACTCTGTTGCAAGAGAAGTGACACCATTTTCCTAGTTAAAAGAAATTCATGTTAGCAGGCAATATTAACTAAATATGCAGGTTTAAAAAATATATAATATATATATATATTAAAAATATATACTTGTGTATTGATTTTAAGGAAAGGCATTGATATTTATGGTTAGGTACACGTTGGAGCAACGACAGTCCTTTTTCGCGAATGCGCACCGCATCGATTATATGCAACGCAGGACACACTAGATAAACTAGTAATATCATCAACCATGTGTAGTTAACTAGTGATTATGATTGATTGATTGATTGTTTTTTATAAGATAAGTTTAATACTAGCTAGAAACTTACCTTGGCTTCTTATTGCATTCGCGTAACAGGCAGGCTCCTCGTGGAGTGCAATGTAAAGCAGGTGGTTAGAGCGTTGGACTAGTTAACTGTAAGGTTGCAAGACTGAATCCCCGAGCTGACAAGGTAAAAATCTGTCGTTCTGCCCCTGAACAAGGCAGTTAACCCATCGTTTCTAGGCCGTCCTTGAAAATAAGAATGTGTTCTTAACTGACTTACTTAGTTAAATAAAGGTGTAAATATTTTTTTTTAAAATAAATATAAAAATTGGGGGCCAAATCGGTGTCCAAAAATACCGATTTCCGATTGTTATGAAAACTTTAAATCGGCCTAATTAATCGGCCATTCCGATTAATCGGCCGACCTCTAATTTCCACCAGGCATGTTCCCTCCTTCTTATGTAGATGATTATCTCCCCTTGGCCGTGCGCCACTATTATCTTTATGACTTAATTCTGGATTGTGTACGCCCACATCTGGTTTAGGTTAGATTATATTGGTGGCGCACCCACAGGTCCTCTATAAAAATAATACATTTATTACATATATATGTTCCCATTATAAGTACATTTCAAAGAACACAACCATGTCCTCCCAATATATATACATAGTTTGTGGCTCCTTTATTGGTTGGTAAAAATGCATAGTCACTGACCCACACCAGTTCAGGTCTGTGTCACTTGGAAATTATGAATCCCTGTACCCTGCAGTTGCCTTGACTAGATTCTATGTGGCTCCAAACAGTCTGGTCTTTGTTGGCTCAACTTAGCTTATTCACATAGACACCACTTAGTTCTGTTTCTTTATGTCTAATGTTTGGACCACTCCTGCACTTAGACTTTATACTGCTTCTTCTTCCTACTTCCAAAGGAAATAGTATGGGCACTGGAAAATTACTAGGTGACCGGAGACTCTCCAACATGGGTACTGGAAAATTACCAAAGAGCTGGATTTTTCACCCACAATACTCAACTAGTCTAAAGGTGGCCAGTTTTATTGGTTCTTTAATCAGAACAACAGTTTTCAGCGGTTCTAACATAATTGCAAAAGCGTTTTCTAACGATCAATTGGCCTTTTAAATGACAAACTTGGATTAGCTAACACAACGTGCCATTGGAACACAGGAGTGATGGTTGCTGATAATGGGCCTCTGTACGCCTATGTAGATATTCCATAAAAAATATGCCGTTTCCAGCTACAATAGTCATTTACAACATTAACAATGTTCACACTGTATTTCTGATCAATTTTATGTTCTTTTAAAATGGACAAAAAATTTGCTTTTCTTTCAAAAACAAGGACATTTCTAAGTGACCCCAAACTTTTGAACGGTAGTGTATATATATTTTTTACTCTAGTTTATTTAGTAAATCTTTTCTTAACTCTATTTTCTTAAATCTGCATTGTTGGTTAAGGGCTTGTAAGTAAGCATTTCACGGTAAGATCTACACCTGTTGTCTTTGGTGCATGTGACAAATAAAATGATATTTCATGCATCAGAAATTGTCCTTAATTTTGCCAATCAAGATCCTGACATTGACTACAGACAAGATCATATGCATTGTGTGTGCTGATAAAATATACTGTCAGTATTTGTCATCATAGAGAAAGTAAAATGTCCACATAGGCCTATCTCAGCATATCTAATGAGTCAATATCCGGCCATAGCATGTATGATATCTGGAGGGAATCAACACATTATTTGCGCATGTAAGACAAATATGGATTTCATTTTATTTTTTTGAGCATATGTTGAAAACTCAGAAATGCATCAAAAAATCTTTCTTATTTTCAGTATATCAAAAAGCACATCAAGATCTGGATATGGACCTCAGCCAAGACATGTATATCTGGAATCAATATAGCTTCATATCTTGAATGTGCTGAGAAAACACAGATATGAAAACATGTATACAGTCATTGTTTGTCAGCATCAAGAGAGAAAATAGGATGTCACATGTCTCAGAATATCAAATGCGTCCATATCCACGTGTGATATTCGGAGTAATCCCAATATCATATATGTGACTCACCACCTGGACTTGGTCTTATGTAGCAACATTTGAAAATTTGTTTTTACATTGGATAAAAATAGAGACTCAGAGCTACAAAATGGTATACCATACACTGCATTTTTGAGGTACAATGGGAAAGTAATTCTGCTTTGAAAGTTGATAAACCTGTTGGCCTTTGAAAATGGCTTTTGAATGTTTTGGTATCTAGTGAAGAGATTTCTTTGTCTACACCCATTCAGCATCGTTCACACCCTCTTAAGCTTTCTCCCCACCCATCTCGTTTCGCTCTCGGAGCGTTCAGAGCGCACACTTGACGCTCTGGCTGATGATTTGTTTACCTCTGGATAACATTAAAACAGCCTAACCAACTGTGCCGGCAACAATTTCATTTTAGCTTAAGACATGTAGCTAGCTAGCTATGTAGCTAGCTAGCTAGCTAGGTAAACAATGAACAGGCTAGCTAGGTAAACAATGAACCTAGCTAGGTAAACAATGTGTAAGATCACACATGTCACGTAACGTTAGCTAACGAGCCAGCCAGCTAACGTTAGCTAGTTAAACAACAATGAACATAGTTCCAAATCATGTCATTGCTACCCTGCATGAATCTGTTGGGAGCTAACCAACCAGGTGCAATGTTAGCTAGCTAACATTAGGCTCTAACTAGCAAAGCAAACGGCTTTGGGATACGAATAAAAACATCATACACGTAATGTTAGCTAGGGAGCCAGCTAGCTAGCTAGCTAACTGTACACTTTAGCTTAAGACATGTAGCTAGCTAGCTAGATAAACAATGAATGTGAAACGTGTAATATCTGAAAATGTAGCTAGCTAGACTATCTTAACACGTATACATCATCATGCATGATGGACGCGTCTCCCTGTCACAGATGCCATACCACGGTTGCCCTTAGTTTGAAGATGTAATCCGGAAACAGGTGTTTTCTCCATCTCTTTAGCTATCATACTCTAATTCCACTGATTTCAAAACTCAATCTTACAGAAAGTGGAGAGCAACACTTATGCAGCTCCACTACACATAAAAAAAATCAGCGTTCGACAGGATTACCACAGACTGATCAGCTGAAATAGACAGAAGCCTTCTATATGGCAGACCAATCTGAACTCCTCTGTCCAGCCCATTCATTATCTCAGCCAATCAAGGCTAGTGGGAAGGTTGCTTACTTTTTCTGTGGCTGAACCGACAAGGCTTGTAATTTAACAATTTTATTCGTATTTACAGATGGCATACAAGTGTATTATTAAGGCACATGAAAGTTCACATGTTCCAGAAGGCATTTCTGCCAAATAATGCATTTTGATAAAAAAATATAAAAAACGATCAAATGGCTCTCCCTCCTGTGAAGTCGTGACTTGCGACATACGCCTAGTTTCCTGAAACGGGTCACATAAAAGACACATCTGGATTCAGAATTCGTCAGGATATGTTGCACATACACAACACTTAAAATATGCATTGGATATGGTCTGTATTCTCTAGAATATCAAAAATGCGTAATGTAAAGACATTACATGTAAAGATAGGTCAAATCAAATCAAATCAAATTTTATTTGTCACATACACATGGTTAGCAGATGTTAATGCGAGTGTAGCGAAATGCTTGTGCTTCTAGTTCCGGCAATGCAGTAATAACCAACAAGTAATCTAACCTAACAATTCCACAACTACTACCTTATACACACAAGTGTAAAGGGATAAATAATATGTACATAAAGATATATGAATGAGTGATGGTACAGAACGGCATAGGCAAGATGCAGTAGATGGTATAGAGTACAGTATATACATATGAGATGAGTAATGTAGGGTATGTAAACATAAAGTGGCATAGTTTAAAGTGGCTAGTGATACATGTATTACATAAATATGGCAAGATGTAGTAGATGATATAGAGTACAGTATATACATATACATATGAGATGAGTAATGTAGGGTATGTAAACATTATATTAAGTGGCATTGTTTAAAGTGGCTAGTGGTACATTTTTACATAATTTCCATCAATTCCCATTATTAAAGTGTCTGGAGTTGAGTCAGAATGTTGGCAGCGGCCACTAAATGTTACTGGTGGCTGTTTAACAGTCTGATGGCCTTGAGATAGAAGCTGTTTTTCAGTCTCTCGGTCCCTGCTTTGATGCACCTGTACTGACCTCGCCTTCTGGATGATAGCGGGCTGAACAGGCAGTGGCTTGGGTGGTTGTTGTCCTTGATGATCTTTATGGCCTTCCTGTGACATCGGGTGGTGTAGGTGTCCTGGAGGGCAGGTAGTTTGCCCCCGGTGATGCGTTGTGCAGACCTCACTACCCTCTGGAGAGCCTTACGGTTGTGGGCGGAGCAGTTGCCGTACCAGGCGGTGATACAGCCCGACAGGATGCTCTCGATTGTGCATCTGTAGAAGTTTGTGAGTGCTTTTGGTGACAAGCCGAATTTCTTCAGCCTCCTGAGGTTGAAGAGGCGCTGCTGCGCCTTCTTCACAACGCTGTCTGTGTGGGTGGACCAATTCAGTTTGTCCGTGATGTGTACACCGAGGAACTTAAGACTTTCCACCTTCTCCACTACTGTCCCGTCGATGTGGATAGGGGGGTGCTCCCTCTGCTGTTTCCTGAAGTCCACAATCATCTCCTTTGTTTTGTTGACGTTGAGTGTGAGGTTATTTTCCTGACACCACACTCCGAGGGCCCTCACCTCCTCCCTGTAGGCCGTCTCGTCGTTGTTGGTAATCAAGCCTACCACTGTAGTGTCGTCCGCAAACTTGATGATTGAGTTGGAGGCGTGCATGGCCACGCAGTCGTGGGTGAACAGGGAGTACAGGAGAGGGCTCAGAACGCACCCTTGTGGAGCCCCGTTGTTGAGGATCAGCGGGGTGGAGATGTTGTTACCTACCCTCACCACCTGGGGGCGGCCCGTCAGGAAGTCCAGGACCCAGTTGCACAGGGCGGGGTCGAGACCCAGGGTCTCGAGCTTGATGACGAGTTTGGAGGGTACTATGGTGTTAAATGCTGAGCTGTAGTCGATGAACAGCATTCTCACATAGATATTCCTCTTGTCCAGATGGGTTAGGGCAGTGTGCAGTGTGGTTGCGATTGCGTCGTCTGTGGACCTATTGGGTCGGTAAGCAAATTGGAGTGGGTCTAGGGTGTCAGGTAGGGTGGAGGTGATATGGTCCTTGACTAGTCTCTCAAAGCACTTCATGATGACGGAAGTGAGTGCTACGGGGCGGTAGTCGTTTAGCTCAGTTACCTTAGCTTTCTTGGGAACAGGAACAATGGTGGCCCTCTTGAAGCATGTGGGAACACATCTCGGTCGGCGCCGGAAGGTCTCTGATTTGGACCTTTTCTCTTTTCTTCTCTATTGCTCCTCAAGCAAGTGGGAGGCCGATGACATCACAGATTCCCACCAGACAAAGTCCTTGAATGCCCTACTCCTTGAAGTATGCAATTGTGTCTATAAAAAACACTATTTAGCAAAAAAAAAGTGTGTGTGTACTTTATTGTTTTTATACTTGGGATGTCGCTTTTCAACAGTAAAAGTTCAGAAATGGCTGGAGGAAGTCTTTAACCTCTAGTGGTATAGTGTGTCTCTACTCTGTACTGAATCTTTAAACCAAGTGAATGTTGCGAAGGTACTGCAGCTATAAAACAAGTGAACACAGTGGAAATACCTCACCTTTAAAAAAAGGGAATGCAGTGGGAAGTACGGCAACTTTAAAACAAGCAAATGCAGGAGAAGTATGGCAACTTTAAAACAAGCAAATGCAGGAGAAGTACGGCAACTTTAAAACAAGCAAATGCAGGAGAAGTACTGCCACTTTAAAACTTGACAATGCAGCGGATGTACTGCACCTTGAAAACAAGCAGACAAGTTAATGTTTTCTGTACAGTAGTGTCCCTTGGGGATTCCTTCCATTAGCGTCATTTGCAGAGATCACACAAAACAGGCACATAAACACCTGCAGGGCCATGTTCTTAAAGCTCTGAAACAGAACCTGGTCTTACCAACACTGAGGAAGAATGCAAGGAGAGTTTCTGTTTTTTCTTAGGGCCTTTAGAATGGCCGATACTTATTAATGTACGCATTACTGCAAATTGCATACCGTTGCACTGCACGTCAACCTTCTACGCATTTCAGAGACAAGCATTGAACGGCAGTGGTCTAGGTGTGACCTGGAGGGCCCGAGTGGTAATGCTTTGTGGGAAATGTTTCAGTGTAACTCCATATTGTGTAACATCATTTTCTATAGGGAGACCTGGTAAGGTCCAAATAGACGCTCCTTTTTTTTCACCTACTTCCTCCTATTTCAATCTCAGGTACCACCCAACCTTTGCTCCTTCGAGTAATTCAGTGCTCGAGACCTAAGGAAACATTCAGATTGCGTCAGACAGAACTGCAAGAATGGGCCTGCCGACTCCGAGTCTAGCTGTTATTTCTACTGATATTTATTCTATTGATTTGACCTTACTCGGGGCGGCTTATATATATTTTTTTGATTGAGTACTGTATTTTTAGGACTACAAAGTTCTCAGAGTGAACTAAGCTTGTGTCCCTTTGACCCGATATAGTATGGTACCCATAAGGTTTGTATATACTGGTTCAATGTTTGGCGTGGGTTGTTTGGCGTGGGTTGTTTGACGTGGGTTGTTTGGCGTGGGTTGTTTGACGTGGGTTGTTTGACGTGGGTTGTTTGACGTGGGTTGTTTGACGTGGGTTGTTTGGCGTGGGTTGTTTGACGTGGGTTGGTGATAGCACATTATAGGTGCACCCTGTTCAACTGTCCCTCTGGAATTAAAAGCAGGGTCGGGTTCCACCCTGTAAAAAGAGACTAATTTAGTTTTAATCTCTCCACCCTCTTTAGTTTCATGGAGCCAGACCCAGACCACTGACCTTGTATCAACATTTTTCTTTCAACATCAGAAATCAATGCGGGCGGCGACACACAACCTGAGAAACTCAGGAACTCAACTTCTTTCACCCTTGAATCAAATAGGTGCCCAAACTCTCTTTCTTGGTGTGTTTTTGTCAACCTCAGTATAGATAGCACCATAGAAACACATTCGATGCAGCAAGGTCATCCAACGGATCGTATCACCCCCACCTGAAGAATAAATCCCCCTCCTTTGACAATAACACAGTGGCTGTTCGGGGCCACATCAACCACTTTGTGTGTGTGTGTGTGTGTGTGTGTGTGTGTGTGTGTGTGTGTGTGTGTGTGTGTGTGTGTGTGTGTGTGTGTGTGTGTGTGTGTGTGTGTGTGTGTGTGTGTGTGTGTGTGTGTGTGTGTGTCTCTGTTTGTGTTTGTGTATCTGTCTCTCTCTGTATGTGTGTGTGTGTGTGTGTGTGTCTGTGTGTGTGTGTGTGTGTGAGAGAGAAAGAAAGTCAGAGAGAGAGCACCACGGGGAACATTCCACACTCCAACTGCCTGTGATTGATTTTCGACACGGATCTCTAAAAGGGTGTTACTCCCTATCTGTACTAGTAATGAATTTCATTATTAGGATCTCTAACTCACACAGAGACAGCGACACAGAGCAAGGGCGAGAGAGATATGGAAAAGATAGCGAGAGTGAGTGAGTGAGTGAGTGAGTGAGTGAGTGAATGAGTGAGTGAGAAAGAAAGAGTTATGCCAGTCAAGCGGATGTCAGTCAAATGCTGACACCAACGTGCGCAGTGATAGCTACTAAGATAAGAGCCAGCCAGGGGGCTATAGAGCATGATGCTACATGAGCAACACTGCTACTATTAATTAACCTAACCTACATACTGTTTACATTATGAAAGCTATGATCCCTTATTGATGTCACCTGTTAAATCTACTTCAATCAGTGTAGATGAAGGGGAGGAGACCGGTTAAAGAAGGATTTTTAAGCCTTGAGACAGTTGAGACATGGATTGTGTGCGTGCCATTCAGAAAATGGTTGCTAAGGAATGCGCCAGACAAAAGATTGAAGTGCCTTGAGTGTGTCAAGAACTGCAAGAACTGCAAAGCTGCTGGGTTTTTCACACTCAACAGTTTCCCGTGTGTATCAAGAATGGTCCATCTCCCAAAGGACATCCAGCCAACTTGACACAACTGTGGGAAGCATTGGAGTCAACATGGCCAGCATCCCTGTGGAATGCTTTCGAGACCTTGTAGAGTCCATGCCTCGACGAATTGAGGCTGTTCTGAGGGAAATGGCAGGTGCAACTCAATAATAGGAAGCTGTTCCTAATGTTTTGTGCAAATCAGAGAAAACCTATATACAGTGGGGAGAACAAGTATTTGATACACTGCCGATTTTGCAGGTTTTCCTACTTATAAAGCATGTAGAGGTCTGTCATTTTTATCATAGGTACACTTCAACTGTGAGAGACGGAATCTAAAAAAAAAATCCAGAAAATCACATTGTATGATTTTTAAATAATTAATTTGCATTTTATTGCATGACATAAGTATTTGATCACCTACCAACCAGTAAGAATTCCGGCTCTCACAGACCTGTTAGTTTTTCTTTAAGAAGCCCTCCTGTTCTCCACTCATTACCTGTATTAACTGCAACTGTTTGAACTCGTTACCTGTATAAAAGACACCTGTCCACACACTCAATCAAACAGACTCCAACCTCTCCACAATGGCCAAGACCAGAGAGCTGTGTAAGGACATCAGGGATAAAATTGTAGACCTACACAAGGCTGGGATGGGCTACAGGACAATAGGCAAGCAGCTTGGTGAGAAGGCAACAACTGTTGGTGCAATTATTAGAAAATGGAAGAAGTTCAAGATGACGGTCAATCACCCTCGGTCTGGGGCTCCATGCAAGATCTCACCTCGTGGGGCATCAATGATCATGAGGAAGGTGAGGGATCAGCCCAGAACTACACGGCAGGACCTGGTCAATGACCGGGAGAGAGCTGGGACCACAGTCTCAAAGAAAACCATTAGTAACACACTACGCCGTCATGGATTAAAATCCTGCAGCGCACGCAAGGTCCCCCTGCTCAAGCCAGCGCATGTCCAGGCCCGTCTGAAGTTTGCCAATGACCATCTGGATGATCCAGAGGAGGAATGGGAGAAGGTCATGTGGTCTGATGAGACAAAAATAGAGCTTTTTGGTCTAAACTCCACTCGCCGTGTTTGGAGGAAGAAGAAGGATGAGTACAACCCCAAGAACACCATCCCAACCGTGAAGCATGGAGGTGGAAACATCATTCTTTGGGGATGCTTTTCTGCAAAGGGGACAGGACGACTCTACCGTATTGAGGGGAGGATGGATGGGGCCATGTATCGCGAGATCTTGGCCAACAACCTCCTTCCCTCAGTAAGAGCATTGAAGATGGGTCGTGGCTGGGTCTTCCAGCATGACAACGACTCGAAACAGACAGCCATGGCAACTAAGGAGTGGCTCCGTAAGAAGCATCTCAAGGTCCTGGAGTGGCCTAGCCAGTCTCCAGACCTGAACCCAATAGAAAATCTTTGGAGGGAGCTGAAAGTCCGTATTGCCCAGCGACAGCCCCGAAACCTGAAGGATCTGGAGAAGATCTGTAGGGAGGAGTGGGCCAAAATCCCTGCTGCAGTGTGTGCAAACCTAGTCAAGAACTACAGGAAACGTATGATCTCTGTAATTGCAAACAAAGGTTTCTGTACCAAATATTAAGTTCTGCTTTTCTGATGTATCAAATACTTATGTCATGCAATAAAATGCAAATTAATTACTTAAAAATCATACAATGTGATTTTCTGGATTTTTGTTTTAGATTCCGTCTCTCACAGTTGAAGTGTACCTATGATAAAAATTACAGACCTCTACATGCTTTGTAAGTAGGAAAACCTGCAAAATCGGCAGTGTATCAAATACTTGTTCTCCCCACTGTAGCTACATATACATTTCCACCTGACTTACTTGACAGCCCGTACATGTAATACAGTACAGTAACGTGAGTCCTCAGTTGCGGCGGGATCGCAAGGACACCCCTGGGCTGTGGTCTGTGGGTCGCGTCGGTCAGTGAGTCAGGAGCCACATCGTCGTGAGTCATACAACTCCCTGGCTGGTGTTCAACGCTGTCTCGAGGCGAAAACTGTCACATTTTTCTCTTAGACGTTCTTTTCTCCTTAGTGTGCACCAATGCACACCTTTCATTTGCCAGCTAAACGAGCACAAATTCGAGAGTCAACAAGGTTGCTTCGGAGAGTTAGTGCTGCCGTTTGGCGCCGTCGGGGTGTGTTGAGGTGTTCTGTTGAAATAAGTTAATTTTCTACCCTAGTCATCAACCTATGTTTAATTGTCTGGTTGCTAAGGAAGTGATTGCATACCAACCCTATCATTCCAACACTATCAATATTCATAAGGGTCCGGGGTCAGACACCTTTGGAATTAGCGGCTCTCATAAATAACCCAAATACTGCATCAGCCAATAGAATACAGGGCAATGATTATTATGCTAGATATACTGCCAGAGAATTGTAGGTTCAAATCACGGATGGGCAACTACTATTATAGATAATTTGTAAGGCTCTGGACACCTTGTCTGCTTAGTTTAGTTTAGTTTAGTTTATTAATTCGACTATTTAAAAAAACAAGCACACATAAAACTTAAAAGCCATACATGCACATGAATAAAATCATGGAGGATAACACACAATAAAGTCTGGGACATATATATTCATTGTCGTCCTCTTGACACAAGATGGCTAGACAAGATCGAACACAGTATGGCAGTGTGCTTATGTGAATATCTATCATTGTATCAGCCAGTGAATCTAGTTGGGCTGTGGGCATGTCTTTAGCCTGCATGTCTTTAGCAAGAAAGAAGATAACGTTGTCTTTCCCTCCGCTCTGTGACAATGCTAAGGTCTTTCAGAACTCAGTGTATCCTTCACCATCTACCCCTCACATTCTCTCCGTCCTTCTCTTTTAATTCCTATCCGCTTTGCTGTCATTGCTATCTCCCATAATCCCCCTCTCTCTGTTCTCTCTTTTACTTTTTCAATAATGCCCTTTCTGTCTTAAAAAAAAAGAAAAAATCCATTAATTTGTCCTGTTCTTTTAGTCTATCTGCCGTTCTGTTCTCTCCCACTCTTCCCTTCTCAATCTCTCTCTCTCTCTCTCTCTCTCTTTTTCTTGTGTCTGTCCTTGCTTCTGCTCCCAGACACCACTGTCTCTCTTTTTTCCCTCTTTCCCTTGTTTAATCATCTCTCTTCAGCTGCCTGTTCTCTTTCCTGTGGCCACCACTGCCTCCTCTCCTTTTATCTACAGCCTCACTCTGTCCATTCCTCTCTTGACCTTTCCTCCCCTCACCCCCGGGCCTTTCCTTTCAGCCACCTCGTCCGTCTCTCTTATGCGTACACACACATGCAGCCCACACATGCAGCACACACACAGACACACACATACACAGTGACGGCTTGTCGCTTCAGCAATGTGATGGCACAGGGGTGACACCACGCCCGTCAACCTGACATCTGGCATTTCACAGCGGTCCACTAAACACTGACAACCACTGGAGAGACAGGAGAAAGGGGAAATGGGTGAACACTGTGTAAAAAGAGATATTGGTTGGGCAGTGTAAAAAAAGATGGGACAAAATCACAGTACAGGCAATAACAATGAAGTTGAACTCAGAAAAAAGAAGAGTTTGACAAAGGTAATTTGTGGTGCAGTGTGTGCTTTGCAGTTGTGTTGGTTAATACGTTACAGCCTTATTTCAAAATTGATTAAATAAAACAAATTGATCATCAATCTACACACAACACCCCATAATGAAAAAGCATAAGTATTCAGACCCTTTGCTATGAGACTCGAAATTGAGCTAAGTTCCATCCTGTTTTCATTGATCATCCTTGAGATGTTTCTACCACTTAATTAGGGTCCACATGTGATAAATTCAATTGATTGGACATGATTTGTTGCAATTGTTGCAATTGTTTGCAATTCAACCCCTGTACTAGCATGTTCAACCTCTCTTTTGTATCGTCTGAGATCCACAAAGATTGGAAAGCTGCCGCGGTCATCCCCCTCTTCAAAGGGGGAGACACTCTAGACCCACACTGTTACAGACCTATATCTATCCTACCCTGCCTTTCTAAAGTCTTCGAAAGCCAAGTTAACAAACAGATCACCGACCATTTCGAATCCCACCGTACCTTCTCCCCTATGCAATCTGGGTTCCGACCTTGTCATGGGTGCACCTCAACCCGCTCAAGGTCCTAAACGATATCACAACCGCCATCGATAAAAGACAATACTGTGCAGCCATCTTCATCGACCTGGCCAAGGCTTTCGACTCTGTCAATCACCGCATTCTTATCGGCAGACTCAACAGCCTTGGTTTCTCAAATGACTGCCTCGCCTGGTTCACCAACTACTTCTCAGATAGAGTTCAGTGTGTCAAATCGGAGGGCCTGTTGTCCGGACCTCTGCCAGTCTCTATGGGGGTGCCACAGGGTTCAATTCTCGGGCCGACTCTATTCTCTGTACACATCAATGATGTCGCTCTTGCTCCTGGTGATTCTCTGATCCACCTCTATGCAGACGACACCATTCTGTATACTTCTGGCCCTTCTTTGGACACTGTGTTAACAAACCTCCAGACGAGCTTCAATGCTATACAACACTCCTTCCGTGGCCTCCAACTGCTTTTAAATGCTAGTAAAACTAAATGCATGCTCTTCAACCGATCGCTGCCTGCACCCACCCGCCCGTCTAGCATCACTACTCTAGACGGTTCTGACTTAGAATATGTGGACAACTACAAATACCTAGGTGTCTGGTTGGACTGTAAACTCTCCTTCCAGACTCACATTAAGCATCTCCAATCCAAAATTAAATCTGGACAGGCTTCCTATTTCGCAACAAAGCATCCTTCACTCATGCTGCCAAACATACCCTCGTAAAACTGACTATCCTACCGATCCTTGACTTCGGCGATGTATTTGACAAAATGTAGTCTATCACAGTGGTATCCATTTTGTCACCAAAGCCCCATATACCACCCACCACTGCAACCTGTATGCTCTCGTTGGCTGGCCCTCGCTTCATATTCGTCGCCAAACCCACTGGCTCCAGGTCATCTATAAGTCTTTGCTAGTTAAAGCCCTGCCTTATCTCATCTCACTGATCACCATAGCAGCACCCACCCGTAGCACCTCCTTTGGCCGTCTTTCCTTCTAGTTCTCTGCTGCCAATGACTGGAACAAATTGCAAAAATCATTGAAGCTGGAGTCTTATATCTCCCTCACTAACTTTAAGCATCAGCTGTCAGAGCAGCTTACCGATCATTGCACCTGTACACAGCCCATCTGTAAATAGCCCACCCAACTACCTAATCCCCATATTGTTATTTTTTGCTCCTTTGCACCCCAGTATCTCTACTTGCGCATTCATTTTCTGCACATCCATCACTCCAGTGTTAATGCTAATTGTAATTATTTCGCCACTATGGCCTATTTATTGCCTTACCTCCCTAATCTTACTACATTTGCAAACACTGTATATAGATTTTTCAATTGTGTTATTGACTTTACGTTTGTTTATCCCATGTGTAACTCTGTTTGTGTTGCACTGCTTTGCTTTATCTTGGCCAGGTCGCAGTTGTAAATTAGAACTTTTTCTCAATTGGCCTACCTGGTTAAATAAAGGTGAAATAAAAAAAATTAATAAAAATTTGAGCCTTATATACCATTTCCAAGGTTATTTTTTTTCTACACTGCAGTTGGGGAAACATGGCAATGTTATGCTAATAAACTTGTTATTCTACCTTGTAGACAATTACCAGAAAATTCCCTTGAAAGTGTTTCACACTTGATCAATATATATTTTTTAGTACACTCATTCAGCATCGTTCACACCCTCTTAAGCCTTAGTCCCACCCATCTCTTTAAGTGGTTATTAAAGAAGTGCAGTAAACAAGTGGTGAAAGTAGGAAAATCACCAGGTAAAAATACATTTGTATCTAGTCCTTGCTCTATATCCTAACATGTTGTTCTTCACATTGTCTCTGGTAAACACACTATATATCAAATCAAACCGTATCAAAGTTTATATGTGACATGCACAGGATACAAAAGGTGTAGACAGTACAGTGAAAAGCTCTTTCTCAACAGTGCCGTATTAATTTGTCAATAGAAAGGTATCAATATATAAAAAATAGAAGATAAAGTGTCAATGCCAGGTGAGAAAGAACCAGCAAATCCCTCATTTCTCTCTCCTCCAATTTCCCCATTAGATCCTTCACAGTCTCTACTTTGCAAAAATTGCAAAAATCTGAAATTTTCTGTCCAAAAATGATGCAGAAAAATTAATCTATGCATTTGTTACTTCTAGGTTAGACTACTGCAATGCTCTACTTTCCGGCTACCCGGATAAAGCACTAAATAAACTTCAGTTAGTGCTAAATATGGCTGCTAGAATCCTGACTAGAACCAAGAAATTTGATCATATTACTCCAGTGCTAGCTTCCCTACACTGGCTTCCTGTTAAGGCAAGGGCTGATTTCAAGGTTTTACTGTTAACCTATAAAGCGTTACATGGGCTTGCTCCTACCTATCTTTCCGAGTTGGTCCTGCCGTACATACCTACACGTACGCTACGGTCACAAGACGCAGGCCTCCTAATTGTCCCTAGAATTTCTAAGCAAACAGCTGGAGGCAGGGCTTTCTCCTATAGATCTCCATTTTTATGGAATGGTCTGCCTACCCATGTGAGAGACGCAGACTCGGTCTCAACCTTTAAGTCTTTACTGAAGACTTATCTCTTCAGTAGGTCATATGATTGAGTGTAGTCTGGCCCAGGAGTGTGAAGGTGAACGGAAAGGCTCTGGAGCAACGGACCGCCCTTGCTGTCTCTGCCTGGCCGGTTCCCCTCTCTCCACTGGGATTCTCTGCCTCTAACCCTATTACAGGGGCTGAGTCACTGGCTTACTGGTGCTCTTTCATGCCGTCCCTAGGCGGGGTGCGTCACTTGAGTGGGTTGAGTTACTGACGTGATCTTCCTGTCTGGGTTGGCGCCCCCCCTTGGTTTGTGCTGTGGTGGAGATCTTTGTGGGCTATACTCGGCCTTGTCTCAGGATTGTAAGTTGGTGGTTGAGATATCCCTCTAGTGGTGCGGGGGCTGTGCTTTGGCAAAGTGGGTG
Organism: Salvelinus alpinus; assembly: GCF_045679555.1. NCBI lineage: Eukaryota > Metazoa > Chordata > Actinopteri > Salmoniformes > Salmonidae > Salvelinus > Salvelinus alpinus. The sequence continues at coordinate 6,870,185 of NC_092116.1, forward strand.
GGGTTATATCCTTCCTATTTGGCCCTGTCCGGGGGTATCATCGGATGGGGCCACAGTGTCTCCTGACCCCTCCTGTCTCAGCCTCCAGTATTTATGCTGCAGTAGTTTATGTGTCGGGGGGCTAGGGTGAGTTGGTTATATCTGGAGTACTTCTCCTGTCTTATCCAGTGTCCTGTGTGAATTTAAGTATGCTCTCTCTAATTCTCTCCTTCTCTCTTTCTTTCTCTCTCTCGGAGGACCTGAGCCCTAGGACCACACGTCAGGACTACCGGGCATGATGACTCCTTGCTGTCCCCAGTCCACCTGGCCTTGCTGCTGTTCCAGTTTCAACTGTTCTGCCTGCGGTTATGGAACCCCTACCTGTCCCAGACCTGCTGTTTTCAACTCTTAATGATCGGCTATGAAAAGCCAACTGACATTTATTCCTGATTATTTGACCATGCTTGTCATTTATGAACATTTTGAACATCTTGGCCATGTTCTGTTATAATCTCCTTCGGCACAGCCAGAAGAGGACTGGCCACCCTTCATAGCCTGGTTCCTCTCTAGGTTTCTTCCTAGGTTTTGGCCTTTCTAGGGAGTTTTTCCTAGCCACCGTGCTTCTACACCTGCATTGCTTGCTGTTTGGGGTTTTAGGCTGGGTTTCTGTACAGCACTTTGAGATATTAGCTGATGTACGAAGGGCTATATAAAACAAACTTGATTTGATTTGATTTGATACTTCGCTCACCTCCAATACCGCCCTCACCGGCTCTGGTTCCATCCTTGGCTCCTTACGGTAAGCAGGGGGAGTTGGCTCAAGTCTCCTACCTGACGCAGCTACACTCCCCTTTAGCCCCCCCAAGAAATGTTTGGGGTTTCTTCTCGGGCTTCCTACCGCGTCGTGCTAACCTCATTCGCCGGTATCCCTCTGCACATTGCTCCATGGAATCCCAGGCGGGCTCCGGCACTCTCCCTGGGTCGATCGACCACCTGTCTATTTCCTCCCAAGTGGTATAACCCAGATCCTGCTCACGCTGCCGAGCTAGCTCCTCAAAACGCCGCCTCTCCGCTTTCGCTGCCTCCAGCTCCGCTTTGGGGCGGCGATATTCCTCTGGCTCTGCCCAGGGTCCTTTACCGTCCAGCTCGTCCTCCCATGTCCATTCCTGAACTCGCTGCTGCTGCTGCTGCTGCTGCCCGTAGCCACGCTGCTTGGTCCGAGTTTGGTGGGTGGTTCTGTAACAGCAGCCTTCCTCCTCTTCACGAGAAGAGGAGGTGTAGCAGGGATTGGACCAACACGCAGCGTAGCCAGTGCTCAACATATTTAATTAAGACGAAAAACAGTGAACACTTACAAATACAAAATAACAAAATGTGGCAAACGGATACAGCCCTATCTGGTGCAGAGAAAACACAAAGACAGGAAACAACCACCCACAAAATCCCAACACAAAACAAGCCACCTAAATATGATTCCCAATCAGAGACAATACCAAACACCTGCCTCTGATTGAGAACCATATTAGGCCAAACATAGAAACAGACAAACTAGACACACAACATAGAATGCCCACCCAGCTCACGTCCTGACCAAACACTAAAACAAGAAAAACACACAAGAACTATGGTCAGAACGTGACAGAGTGCAAATTACAATACAAGATACATTATATAAAATGGCTGTGTCTCTTCACAGTACCCTTTGGTACAATAAGGTGCTATTTATCCGTTTTTATTGCTAGCTTTGTAACGGAGACGCTGCCAGTCGAGAAGCAGGTGCAACATTTAATAAAACAACAAACATGAAACGACATGAAACGACAAACATAAACGACAGGCGTTTACGCATGAAAACAGGAACAATATTGAATGAGGAAGGAACCCAAGGGAGTGACAGATATAGAGGAGGTAATCAGGAAGTCCAGGTGAGTATCATGATGATCTGCAGGTGCGCGTAATGATGATGCCAGGTGCGCGTAATGATGATGCCAGGTGCGCGTAATGATGATGCCAGGTGTGCGTAATGATGGATCCCAGGACCAGTGGTTAGTATTCCGGCGACGTCAAACGCCGGAGGGGAGGAGCAGGAGTAGACGTGACAAGCTTGAGTTACCTGGGGTGATAGAGAGTTCCATGTAGTCAATGCTCTATTTAATACTGTGCCTTTCCCAGCCTATGTTCAAGGACCTGGGGACTGTGAAGAGACCTGTGGTTGCACATCTTATGTTGTACCGATGATGGTCTGAACTCCGTGCCAGCTGCTTGAACAGTTCGGTACCTTCAAGTTCGGTACCTTCAACACATCAATACCCTGCAGAATGACCAATAGTAATGCAGTCAATCTCTCCTCAACTTTTAGCCAGGAGAGACATGCATGTTACTGACACTTTCCCTCCATGTACATATAAGTGCAATACGCGCTGCTTTGCTCTGGACCAACTGCAACTGACCTATGTCCTTCCCTGCCGGACATGACCACACAGCAGGGTAGTCCAGGTGCGACAAAACTGTTGAGGAGTCTTATGGCTTTGGAGTAGAAGCTGTTAAGAAGCCTTTTGGACCTAGACTGTCACTACTGTGCGGTAGCAGAGGGAACAGTCTATGACTAGGGTGGCTGGAGTCTTTGAAAATGTTGAGTGCCTTCCTCTGACACCACCTGGTATAGAGGTCCTGGATGGCAGGGAGCTTGACCATATGCACTACCCACTGTCATCAAATCAAATGTTATATGTCACATACTAATGGTTAGCAGATGTTATTGCGAGTGTAGCGAAACTCTGCAATGTCTGGCTCAATGATACTAGGCTCATAATTTTAAAAAAATGTATTCATATTTATAGATCACCTACGGGTTTGTAATTAAGCATCATGAAAGTTCACATGTACAATAATTAATTTCTGAAAATAAGTAGCATTTTTTGTTGTTATTGAGGAAAGTCCGTCTTGCGCCTCACTTGAGAGATCCAGACACATATGGGCATACCTCTACACAATACATCTCCTGTCTTATATAAGACATGATATCGTCAAGGGATGGAAAACTCACTGAACGCTCAACTGATGAAAACAATAGCTAATGTATAAAGAAGCAAGTTATAGCTAGGGGCTAAATACAATTTTTTTAAATTCATAATTTTTTTTGATGCAGGACTTACCTACTGTATCTTTCCCAAAATCCACAAGTTTTTTCAGAAATGCTGGTTGGAATATTCCTAAAACCAAGAGGGAATATACAGAAAAATCTGTAAAACCGCCAACCCAGGATTTCTGGAAAACCTGAGAATGTGGGGAAAATCACTGCCATTTCGCAACCCAACATCACATGATCTAAATAGGATTTCAGGCAAATGGCAGGACAACCAATCATGACTGTGCATTTGTATTGTTATTCTGAATTCATCCTTTAGTCATTTCAGGGGTGTCTGCACTTAGGGTCCTCTTTTTAAAATCATGCACATCACATCAGGCGGCTCGTCGTGCTGCATGCTCATAATTGCTTTGGCATGGCTTGAATTACATTCCTTCTTTTGTTGTCATAGAAGAACAGAAACACATAAGAACAACACCAAAAAGAAAGCGAGAGAGAGATAAAATAAGGGAAATAACCCCACCTGAGCCGTGCTTGTGAACATGTGTGTGAGAACATGAAGAGGTTTTTATCTGCGCTGATCTGTCTGTGACTGGGAAATGCCGAAAGGCAACAGGTTGCCCGTAGAGGGAGGGAGCGGTCCTTATCAGGACCCTTGCACTGGGGATGTTTTTCTTAATTTATTTCCACCAGATAGGGAGATCAAGAGTGGCATTTCCATCAGGTGTTTTAGGCGTGATAGTGTGTGCTAGGCTGTGTGTTTATACTGTGTGTGTGTGTGTGTGTGTGAACATGCATGCCTGTGTGTTTGCGCGTGTGTGTGCATTTGTGTGTGTAACCCCCTCACCACAAGGCTCGGGTGAATCAGCATGTGAATAATGGTGAAAATTACATCTCAGTAGGGCTGACACAATTACCGTATATCTGTGTAGCCGATGGTTATGGATGAAGACCGTCATGAAAATAAACCGTTGTTTTGCTATTCGAACGGTTATTACTGAGACCGCAGTCATTTGGATGGCCAATTACCGTCATCCAAAACGTCATGACCATCACAGCACTACATCTCAGTAAATTAACTTGAATGATATTGATTCACTCTGGGAAAACGAGAGGGATATTACTAATATATATATATAAAGGCTTAGGTTACTGTTTTCAGACTGTTCTCCCATCCCATCCCATGCAATAACAATGACTTAAGGAAAATACAACACACGGAATGCAATTTGACTAAAACGTATTAAGAGTATAGTGATCTCTAACATAACACAATCACAATTTAAAGTAATAAAAATCAAACCTTGTGTAGAGTACACTCTTAAAACTCAGTCTTGCAAACTAATGTTGGCACGTGTTGGGAGCGCAACTAAGATGAATGACTCAGCAATTGAATGGGAACCCAATGTTACTCAAGCAGCAAGATTAAGCAACAGTGTTGTATCTTCACAGATGTAAAAGTGTAAAGTCAACAACAGTGTTGTGTCACGTTCCTGACCTGTTTTCCTTTGTCTTGTATTTATTTTAGTTGGTCAGGGCGTGAGTTGGGTGGGTTTGTCTGTGTGATTTTCTATGTTGGGATTTTGTGTTCGGCCTGGTATGATTCTCAATCAGAGGCAGCTGTCAATCGTTGTCCCTGATTGAGAATCATACTAAGGCAGCCGGGGTTTCACGTGTGTATTTTCACGTTGTATTTCGTGTCAGTGTTCGTGCCACACGGGACTGCTTTCGGTTTGATTCTCGTTTGTTGTTTTTGTATCTTGAAGTGTTCAGTTTACTTTCATTAAAATATGAACACTTTCCACTCTGCGTCTTGGTCCGATCCCTACACCTCCTCTTCTGACGAAGAGGAGGAAATCTGCCGTAACAGAAACCCCCACCACCAAAGGACCAAGCGGAGTGGAAAAGGGCAGCAACAGCAGCAGCAGCAAAAAAAACAGGACTCCTGGACTTGGGAAGAGATCCTGGACGGCAAAGGACCCTGGGCTCAGCCAGGGGAATATCGCCGTCCCAAGGCAGAGTTGGAGGCAGCGAAGGCAGAGAGGCGCTGGTATGAGGAGGCAGCGCGGCGACGCGGTTGGAAGCCCGAGAGTCAGACCCAAAAATTTCTTGGGGGGGGCACACGCGGAGTGTGGCAAAGCCGGGTAGGATACCTGAGCCAACTCCCCGTGCTTACACGCGTACTGAGGACGTCGTACTGGTCAGACACCGTGTTATGCGGTGGAGCGCACGGTGTCCCCAGTACGCGTGCTTAGCCCAGTGCGGGCTATTCCACCTCGCCGCTCTGGCCTCCAGTGCGTCTCCTCGGGCCGGCGTACATGGCACCAGCCTTACAAATGGTGTCCCCGGTTCGCCAGCATAGCCCAGTGCGGGCTATTCCACCTCGCCGCACTGGCAGGGCTACGGGGACCATTCAACCTGGTAAGGTTGGGCGGGCTCGGTGCTCAAGAGCGCGTGTCCTCCTTCACGGTCTTTCCCAAAACTTAGCAAGGCTTCTCATTGGCTAAACAAAACCAGGTTACTGCAATTTACACGAACTCGAAGGTCAAACAAATTAACTGGACAGTACATTATAGAATTCCACCAAACAGTGATTCCCAAATGATTGACATGTATTTTCTTTGAAGTTTGCACTTGAAAGAAACACATTTGTTTGATGGAATGTAATTACAAAATATGCTCAACAGTGTTTCTAATACATGATTTTAACAGGGTATTACATGTGTGTATGTGTACCTGTGTGTGTGTGTGTGTGATCCCCCGAAGCAGGTGAATGTAAAGGAGCGGGCAGGCTGTTTCTAAAATGTGCTAACAACTCTATTTGATTTCTTATTAATACATTTACAACGCATTGTCATGGAAATTATAACCATTTAGAAAGAGAGACTGCTGATTCTTCGAAACAACTTACCTTATTTTATTATAAGAATTGCAATTTTGGAGCGGTTAACAATGACTCAAAAGATGCAGAGTTAAGAGCCCAACAAACAAGAGTTGGGTCTCAGCCTTTATAGGAAAATACAACCTCTTTGGTCTATGTGGCAGTTTAGAATGTGTGTGAAATCATGGTGGGAACATAGCGTACAAACAAGTGATAACGGCAGTATTGTTAGTATCTAGCTACTGCTGCTAGATAGAGTAATGTAATGTTGTTTAGAAAATAAATGCGTGTCAGCTAAGCTAACAGCAGCTACATTCTTTATGATGGCAGCCATGTTTGTTACGTTTGACAAGCAAAAACTCCCTAATCCCAGAATGCAATCATAAAACACAAATAAACAAAGTCAAAGATGGCTGCGCTCATTGCCTGAAAAATATGAACTTAGTTTAGCCACTTTTCAGCATACAAGAAACAGGAGCACATGACTTGACAAGTCGTTAACCGTTTTTGACAAATCAAAGGTCAAAAATTTTGTTTCTGGTGTCCTTTGACAGCTCTTTGGTCTTGGCCATAGTGGAGTTTGGAGTGTGACTGTTTGAGGTTGTGGACAGGTGTCTTTTATACTGATAACAAGTTCAAACAGGTGCCATTAATACAGGTAACGAGTGGAGGACAGAGGAGCCTCTTAAAGAAGAAGTTACAGGTCTGTGAGAGCCAGAAATCTTGCTTGTTTGTAGGTGACCAAATACTTATTTTCCACCATAATTTGCAAATAAATTCATTAAAAATCCTACAATGTGATTTTCTGGATTTTTTTTCTCATTTTGTCTGTCATAGTTGAAGTGTACCTATGATGAAAATGACAGGCCTCTCTCATCTTTTTAAGTGGGAGAACTTGCACAATTGGTGGCTGACTAAATACTTTTTTGCCCCACTGTATGTGTCCATTACAATCTAAGCAAGAATCAGAATGCATGATTTGTCAGTAGAACTTGAAAACATGAAACGACAGCAGAAAATACAGAAAATAAGCCACTTACTTTGATAGGAACGCACACATGTCCAAAGTCCATTTTGTTAGACAAACAATCAAGAAGGCAATGCGGGCGCCAGCCAGAAAATATGCTGGGGGGAAACATTTGTGCAAGGCCTGTTCTACACAATGTCTTCATCATTGATCTGGGAAAACACTAGGGAAGTGCTTGGGCTCACGTTGAAGAGATAAGTTTGTCCACTCAGTAAAACCTCAAACATAAATTGTCCGCAAGAGTGAAATGGACTACTTCAAATGCGAAATAACGAGGAGGCGGAACACATCTCAATTCAAACTGTTGTTAGAAAATGAAACTTGTTTGAAAATAATTTGAAATTGACAAGTTGAAACATAGCCTATTGATAATTTGCAGGCAGCGTGCCTTGGTTTGATGGCAGTGCGGGTAACTGTACTGTTGCGTAACAATCACATTTTGGAACAGTGAGAGCATTCTGACATCACGCGCATGAAAAAAAACTCACTCAGGGGCAACTGTTAGAGATATTTGGAACTCACATGTGAAAAGGTTAAGGCTTATACAGCGCATATGCTTAACTTATGGCTTCGATATGACAACAGCCAGTGAAAGTGCAGGGCGCCAAATTCAAACAGAAATCTCATAATTACAATTCCTCAAACATACGAGTATTTTACACCATTAAAAGATACACTTCTTGTTAATCCCACCACAGTGTCCGATTTCAAATAGGCTTACCGACGAAAGCACCACAAACTATTATGTTAGGTCAGCGCCAAGTCACAGAAAAACACAGCCATTTTTCCAGCCAAAGAGAGGAATCACAAAAAGAAGAAATAGAGATAAAATGAATCACTAACCTTTGATGATCTTCATCAGATGACACTCATAGGACTTCATGTTACACAATACATGTATGTTTTGTTCAATAAAGTTCATATTTATATAAAAAATCTCAGTATACATTGGCGCGTTATGTTCAGTAGTTCCAAAAACATCCGGTGATTTTGCAGAGAGCCATATCAATTTACAGAAATACTCATCATAAATGTTGATGAAAATACAAGTGTTATACATGGAACTTTAGATAAACTTCTCCTTAATGCAACCGCTGGGTCAGATTTCAAAAAAGCTTTACCGAAAAAGCACACCATGCAATAATCTGAGTACAGCGCTCAGAGACCAAAACAAACCAAACAGATATCCGCCATGTTGTGTAGTCAACAGAAGTCAGAAACAGCATTATAAATATTCACTTACCTTTGATGATCATCAGAATGCACTCCCAGGAATCCAGGTTCCACAATAAATGTTTGATTTGTTCGATAAAGTTCATAATTTATGTCCAAATGCCTCCTTTGTGTTCACAAATTCAAATTCATGACGCGCGAGCAGACGAAAATTCAAAAAGTTCCGTTACAGTCCGTAGAAACATGTCAATTGATGTATAGAATCAATCTTTAGGATGTTTTTATCATAAATCTTTAATAATGTTCCAACCGGAGAATTCCTTTGTCTGTAGAAATGCAATGGAACTCAAGCTAACTCTCACGTGAATGCGCATGGTTAGCTCGTGGCTCTCTACCAAACCTCTGACTCAATCCCCTCTCATTCGCCCCAACTTCACAGTAGAAGCATCAAACAAGGTTTTAAAGACTGTTGACATCTAGTGGAAGCCTTAGGAAGTGCAATATGACCAATATCCCACTGTATCTTCGATAGGCAACGAGTTGAAAACCTACAAACCTCAGATTTCCCACTTCCTGGTTGGATTTTTTTTATCAGGTTTTTGCCTGCCATATGAGTTCTGTTATACTCACAGACATCATTCAAACAGTTTTAGAAACTTCAGAGTGTTTTCTATCCAAATATACTAATACTATGCATATCTTAGCTTCTGGGACTGAGTAGAGGCAGTCTACTCTGGGCACCTTATTCATCCAAGCTACTCAATACTGCCCCCAGCCATAAGAAGTTAACAGTTTGTAATTTCCCAACCATATCCCCTCTTTGAGACTAATCTCAATCTAATACAAAATTACAAGTAAGCATGTAAGTATCAATTCATAATGTAAGCCAATTTTTTCATAATCTAAGCAACACTTCAACCAAGCAAAATATAAAGCATTATAGGAGAGGGCTCTCATACACTTGTACATTATCTTTGTAATTGGCTTCCATTGAGCCACTGAGTTTATTTATTTTTTCACATGGTGCAAAACATTAAGGGAATAATTTAAAACAGTTACAAATAATTTAAACAGTTACAGGGAGTACATTTCTTTGTCTGTACAAAGAGGACAATCGTCACGTTGACATTGTCCACACTGCTAAGGCTCATCATGGTGAAAATGACCCTAAGGAAACTCCTTAGATACACAATTTACATAATACTTGCTGTGAGCATGGCCTACAGACCAGGTGTGCCATCATCTCGAAATTGTCATTCCGATGCTCTTAATTAGCACCGTCTTCATCAGACATGTAATCAGGCATGGGAAACAATTCTGGGGGGTAAGTCTCTGATGCCTCATCTTCAGTGGTAAGGCTCCCGAGTGGCGCAGCGGTCTAAGGCACTGGATCTCAGTGCAAGAGGTGTTACTACAGTTCCCAGTTTGATTCCAGGCTGTATCACATCTGGCTGTGCTTGGGAGTCCCATAGGGCAGCACACAAATGGCCCAGCGTTGTCCGCGTTTGGTCGGGGTAGGCCGACACTGTAAATAAGAATTTATTCTTAACCGACTTGCCTAATTAAATAAAGGTTACAAACACATACATGCATACATACATTTAAAAGTAATGGGATAGTGAGGACAGTGTCAACCGCTTTGGTACATAGTTTAACACAAGCAATGATAAGTAGTACAGCAAAAAGGATTACGAGGCCATAGATGAGCCAATGGAAAACTGTTGCTCCCCATGCCCCAAACAGGGAAGTCAGCCATGCAAAAGGCCAGCTACCTTCTCCAGCCTCTCCTTCCATTAACGAGCCCCTTACCTTGTCTGCTTGTTCTATGGCAGTAGAGATATTTACAGTAGAGTCTGGAATGAAAGTACAACATGAAGTTCCCACTAGAGCACATAGCCCCAACCCCTGCGCTGCCAACAGATAATCCAAGGCTGCACTATTTTGCAAAGTCATTAACCTATTCTGTTTCATTTCTGCAGAGGTAGCTCTAAACACAAACATGCTTGCATTAAGATATCCTTCAAGAACATAACCCAGCCTATCTATTTCATGAGCATTTTCATTGGCCCCATACCAGGGCACAAGTCCCTCCAGAGTTTGTCCCGTGGGGTTGATTACCTAAGGCCTAGAGCAACTGAGTTGCGTTTGCTCAAACATCTTCTTCTCCTTTGAGACCAGTTTGGTTGCTGCGTTGGAATTATCACAAGGGAGGTGTTAAGTCTCACTAGGGTTTAGCATCCTGACCAACCAGGAGGAGTCTAGGCCACACATTTGTTCTGCAGAGCCAATATGTGTTCATTAAGGCCTTTGAACCTAAGTGATAGGGAAGGACTTAACCTGCCCATTTCTCATGGTGATATAAAAAGGCAATAACATCCGCGGGGTTAGACCAATGCCAATAATTTTGACAGCGAGACTGACCGATCTGCCAAAGGTATGGTGTATCATTAACATTACAACACACTCACTGTGCATGAGGCGAGGATGGTTCTTCAACGATTAGCAGCACTGGGCGAGAGCCCTTTCGGGTAGTTACACCTGAAAACAGATTGTAACACATGGTTGTACAGTTGAAACTTTCTCCCTCACTACTTGTATCATTAGCTTCTATGCCGGTGTTAGCCAGCCTGCCAGCTTAGTGGAGTCTGCCACTAGTACAGTCAGTGTAGTCAGCTCAGCTAACCCCATTGAGACCGTGTCTGTGCCTCGATCTAGGTTGGGCAAAACTAAACATGGCAGTGTTCGCCTTAGCAATCTCACTGGAATAAAGACCTCCTCCATTCCTGTCATTATTGAAAGATATTGTGATATCTCACATCTCAAAATAGGGCTACTTAATGTTAGATCCCTCACTTCCAAGGCAGTTATAGTCAATGAACTAATCACTGATCATAATCTTGATGTGATTGACCTGACTCAAACATGGCTCAAGCCTGATGAATTTACTGTGTTAAATGAGGACTCTCCCCGTGCATCCCGCAAAGGCGGAGGTGTTGCTAACATTTACGATAGCAAATTTCATTTTTCAATGACTGCATTTTCGTCTTTTGAGCTTCTAGTCATGAAATCTATGCTGCCTACTCAATCACTTTTTATAGCTACTGTTTACAGGCCTTCTGGGCCATATACAGCGTTCCTCACTGAGTTCCTATCGGGAACTTGTAGTCATGGCAGATAATATATATATTTTTTAATCACTTTAATATTCATATGGAAAAATCCACAGTCCCACTCCAAAAGGCTTTCGGAGCCATCATCAGCTCAGTGGGTTTTGTCCAACGTCTCTCCGGACCTACTCACTGCCACAGTCATACTCTGGACCTAGTGCAATCACAACAAATAATATGCTTAGACCCCAACCAAGGATCATCAAAAGCCGTGCTATAAATTCTACGACAACCCAAAGGTTTCTAGTTGCACCCCTAAAAACAAAAAACATTTGTCATAAGAAACTATGCATAGTCACTTTAATAAATCTACCTACATTTACATACTACCTCAAATAACCGGTGCCACCGCACATTGACTCTATCAGTACCCCCCTGTATATAGTCTCGCTATTGTTATTTCACTGATGCTCTTTAATTACTTGTTACTTTTCTCTTATTCTTATCTGTATTTTTTTAAACTATCAAGGCACATGGCGAGACACATATGCAGACACAGGATGCAGATGGTTGGAGTCTTACAATGTTTATTAATCCAAAGGTGTAGGCAAGAGAATGGTCGTGGACAGGCACAAATAGGTCAAAACCAGATCAGAGTCCAGGAGGTACAAAGTGACAGACAGGCTGGTGGTGAAGGCAGGCAGAATGGTCAGGCAGGCGGGTACAAAGTCCAGAAACAGGCAAGGGTCAAAAGCGGGAGGACTAGAAAAAGGAGAATGCAAAAAGAAGGAGAACGGGAAAAAAACACTGGTTGACTTGGAAGCATACAAGACGAACTGGCACAGAGAGACAGGAAACACAGGGATAAATGCACTGGGGAAAATAAGCGACACCTGGAGGGGTTGGATACAATAACAGGAACAGGTGAAACAGATCAGGGCGTGACAGAAACGGCATTGTTGGTTAGGGGCTCGTAAGTAAGCATTTCACCTGTTGTATTTGGCTCATGTGACTAATAAAATTGGATTGGATTTGATTTGACTGTAAATGAGATTCAATGACTTCCAGCATGGCTGCGGGTTCAGGGTTATTATGTTGTAGTACATTTGACCCCCTGTTTGTAGGCTACTGATGAATACAGTTAATTTGAAAAACACATGATGTATCTATGAATCTAGCTTTTCTCAAAATTCTGAACTGATTTTTAGTGTTTAATGTTCACTGTTTATTTTGACAATTATTGTCCGTCTCTCTCTTGGTTAGCCACAACCCCTCCTTCTCTCATACAGACACTATTCACATACAATCATTATCTGATCATGTATATTGTGATTGGAGACAATATAATTTGTGTTACAATAAAGAGCAGAATATTTCGTAGTTCCTTTCCCCCAAATATCTAGACAATGTGCATTGGTATGAGAGAGAGACACAGAGAGAGAGAGGGAAGGTGAGATCGACACACAAACAGAAATAGACACACAGATAGACAGATCAACCAACTGACTCACGGGGAGAGACAAATAAAAATAAAAAGTGACCAACGCACTTTAAGAAAGGTTTAGTAGGAGTCACAGCTCTGTCGTTCCTTCCTTCCTTCCTTCCACACATGAGTTCTCACTCATTCCCTAATTAGCTTAATGAGAGAAGATGAGATGCTCACCTCTCCAGACTTGACGAGGAGAAGGAAGGGTAGAAGAGGAGGGGAGGGAGGAAACGGAGCTGCCTTAAGTACTTCTACTTCTCTCCACACAGCAGAGATAAGGAATCTATGCACATGTCCCAAATGGCACCCTATACCCTATTCAGTTCACTTTTTTTTGAACAGGCCTTATGGGAATAGGGAGTCATTTGGGATGCAAACAAGAAGTCTGTGAGAGATCGGGTGAGGCAATTTGTGATGTTGAGATGCAATTATCACACTTACCGGATTCAATTATCACTTTTATCACTTTGGTGTTTATGTCGTGTTTTTGTACACAAACTAGTCCCTGCCAAAACACACACACACTTTGTTCTGAAAATGATAAAGGAGTCCACAGTGCTTGGTGTTCAACTATCCTGTAACTGTATCTGACCATGGGAAAAGGTATATTTTTGATGATACTGTGTAAATACAACATTTTGGGCTTGACCAACCTAAGACCATGTTTTAGGTACATAAATAGAGATGTGTTGCCATTGGAAGACGGACAGAGTCACTCCAACAGACGCCACACAGACACAGAGGAAAAAGCTCTGCGATGCACAGGCACAGAAGCTTTACCCTGGGCCTGTGAGGGTAAGACCCTGATGGGGTCGACCTTCGATCACAGACCTGGGGTTGATCCCCCTTCTTGCGCACTCCTTTCTCGCCCAACAGGAGCCTAGCAGGGGAAGGTTTCCATCACTCCTCTGTTGAGGCTATAAAGAAAAAGAGAGAGAGCGAGAGAGACTTTTGACTTTCTTTACTGAAACTTTCACTTCATAAAAAAATAGAAAAAACTCACCCCCCATTAAAAATAAAACACCGAAATATATCCTGTACTGCATACATGTACCATACTCACCTTTCCATCGACCACATGATACAAACCAACATCACAATACCCAAAACAATACCCTCTCCTACAACCGTATATCCAAAACATCTTCCCCAGCTATACAGACAGCCCCCCCCCCCCCAACACACCATATCTCCTCAAACATCTCCACACATTTTATCATTCTATCGTACTCAAACTCAACCCTAAGGCGCACAGAGACCATCCCATTAAACAATAGTAAAGGGTCTGTTGTCCCCCCACCTTTGACCCTGTTCCTCCTTGTTAGACAAATAGACAACTTCGCCTGAGCAAACAGAAAATTCAACAAAACACATTTGGCCTTCTTCTTAATCGAATACCTGTATCCCATTATAAACATCCCAACAGTAAAAACCACCCCCAACCTCTCACACAGACATTCCAACAGAGACATTAAATGGCATTAACCTGGCGTACACAGAAAACACATGAATCACAGTTTCTTTCATTACATGGAAAGGACACCCCTGCCCGATTCCCGGTTCAACCCGTGCCAACCAGCTCTTAGTGGCCAGGGCTCCATGAAGAACCCTCCACTGGAGGTCCCCTGACCTCTTTGGTACTGGGGCTTTGTAGAGCGCCCTCCATCTAAAACCCACCATACTCTCTGCCCCACAACCCCCTGATGGGCCTTCACTCCTGTTCGGCTCCTAATGTTCCTAACCTTAACGCAGAGGTTGTAGAGGGCTTTACCTCCCACCCCTTCAAACTCAGGCTCGGGGTGTTAAAATCGAACAAGTCCTCCAGACCCCTTGCCAGTCTGCAGTGGCGGAAACATTGGTGGCCCCTCTCCCTTTGGCCGCTCAAACATCCCCCTTACCGGCTCAGACAGTGCCTCCTGGACCTCCTCCAGGAATCTCTCCAGCAGCCTAAGAGACGTTATTCCTGTTTGTTGCGCCAAGACTTCCGGGGTTTTCCACACCTCCTCTCCCAGCAGTCGCAGGTCACCCAGCCTTTGTAAACCCGCTGCCACCAGTTGCCTCTGCAGGGTGGCAGACTGAACCGATCTCAAAGGGATGGCTGGGTTGTGGAAGATAGGCTCCTCCCACACCCACAGCCCAGGCTCCACACCCCTTGCTCGTGTGGGCCTTAGCAGCTGCCAGGCTCTCAGCACTGCAGAGTAAAAATCTGAGAGACTGCTATACTCAACCTCTCCAGCTTCATGAGGAACAGCTGCCGGTCCAACCCTAATCCGCCAGCTCTCCTCAGCAGCGAGCATTCTGGTTCCCTCCAGCCAACATCAGTATGGTACAGCAGTCTCTGCACCGCCTTTAGGCAGAAAGCAGCCATCCGCCGTCCGGATGGTCATGTACAACAATGCTGCCCTCAGCCAGTGATGGCCCGACCAGACAAAGTCCACCAGCTTGCGTTGCCCAAGTACACCCCCAACACTGTAAGCCCTTCACAACCCCACTGCAAACCCCCTGGAAGCAGAGGGGCCCTGTCCCCCCATGTCCCACCTAACATCTTTGCTCTTGCCCCAGTTTACCTTAGCTGATGAAGCTCCCTCGTACACCTTCAGACTGGTCTCTAGTGCCTGCATATCCTGACCATCACAGAAACATCTGCATATGCTGACACTGCTATGCCTGTCACCACATCCATGCCTGTCCAGCACACTCCCTGCAGTCTCCTGCATAGCAGTCCCAAAAAAAAGCTCAATGGCTAGTGTGTATAACTGCCCAGATAGAGGGCATCCTTGTCTAATGCCCCGTCCCACCCAGACTGGCCTACTGAGCCCCCCTCCCACCTTAACCATACATGACGCCCCAGCATA
>NC_092116.1:9122509-9184518 GCF_045679555.1 Salvelinus alpinus
TATTACACTGTCATTAAATGACTCAGTATTACAAAACAGCCAATTATCTTGCTACTATGAGAAAGATGTTATTACGATGTAAGTTAATAACTTGTTCTTATGAAATAACAATTCTCGTTATAAATGGGAAACATAACGTTGTTACAATATAATGTGTGTTCTTAGAACATGGATACACTGTGGTTACTGCAATTCCTGTCCAACGAGGAGCGGTGGAATTTTGTGTCTGCTAAGGTCACTGTGGGACGTGAAGCATTTGTCGCACTGTGTGCAGGAGAACGGCCGCTCACCAGTGTGGATCCGCCGATGTATTGTGAGATCGTAACATCTTCTAAACCTCTTCCCACAATGCTCACAGCTTTTGGGGCGTTCATCCGTGTGTGTTCGTGAGTGTACCAACAAGGCACCTGAAGTACTAAAACTCTTTCCACAAACGGTACATAAGAACGGCTTCTCCCCTCTATGCCACCGGAGGTGACCCATCAGTATTTGATGTTGAATAAATCCCTTCCCACATATAGAACAGACAAAAGGTCGCTCCCCGGTGTGTGTGCGTACATGTGATTGTAAAGTTCCTGCAGACATATGGCCTTTCTCTAGGGCCGGGACAATACCAGTATCGCAATACTCGTTAGTATCGTGCAAGGAAACAAAACACGAAGAGTATTTAACTTCTTTAGGAAAACAACCTCAATGTTGGAAACAAACATCATGATGTCATCCAGAGTCACATTCATTTATTTCCGAAGCTATAGCACACAATATTTTACATATAGCAGGTTTTTAAAGGACCAAAGAGTTTGGTCTGCTTTGTGTTTTCATTTTTGCTATGGAAAAAATATTGCAATACTGGTATTGTCCCAGCCCTACCCTTCTCCAGTGTGAACTCGATGGTGCTGTTTTAGAGCCACCTTTGTTTTGTATCTCTTCTCACACTGGCCACACTGGAAGGGCTTCACCTCAGAGTGAACGGTTTCGTGTCGTCTCAGCTCATATGAACATTTGTGACCCTTCCCACACTGGGAGCAGATGTACTTGTTCTTCCTGGTCTTCTTGGCTGAGGAGCTTTCCGTCTCACTGACAGGCATGACGTTGTTCTCAGCTCCAGCTTCTCCAGAGCCCAGGATCCCACTGTCCTCCTTTGGATGGTTCTTCTTGATGTGCTCCTGAAGGGTGAGCCATCTCCTGTTGGAGAACTGGCACTGTGAGCAGGAAAAGCCCTGGGACTGGGGGGGCTTGGCTTTAGCTTGTCCTGCAGGTAGAAATCACCTGCAGGGTGAAATAAGGGCTGGTAAGTTCAAAGTTCCATTGCAGATTGTTGTCAGTAGTCGATGAGGCGATAATATAAAGATTTGTATTTTATCCATGCTGAAATCTGTTGTGCAATTATAGAATCTGATCTAAATTTATCTAAACTAGTGGAGTTATGGAGTGGAGTAAGAAATTCCTGAAAAGTTAAGTGTTACTTTAAAATACATTTTTACAAAGTTACTTTAAAATAAGTTTGACTAACAACTAGTGTTGCACGGTATACCGAAACTTTTGTACTTTTTCTGATACTAGAACATGAAAATATTGTTTGGTACTAGAATTTGTTACTTTCGGTACTTCTGTCAAACGTGTCTCACGGATCAAGTCTATCAGCGCAAGGGCCTCCCGAGTGGCGCAGCGGTCAAAGGAACTGCATCGCAGTGCTAGAGGCGTCGCACAATTTTCCCGCCGTCGTCCGGGTTAGGGGAGGATTTGGCCGGCCGGGATGTCCTTGTCTCATCAAGCACTAGCGACTACATGTGGCGGGCCGGACGCATGCACGCTGACTCATGTCGCCAGTTGTAGTGTTTCCCCCCGACACATTGGTGCGGCGAGCAGTGTGTCAAGAAGCTGTGAGGCTTGGCAAGGTCTTGTTTCGGAGGATGCACGGCTCTCGACCGTCGCCTCTCCCGAGTCCATACGGGAGGTGCAGCGATGAGACAAGACTAACTACCAATTGGGTAGAAAAGGGGTAAAAAGTAAAAAATGTAATAATAATATAAATACAAAAAAGTATATCAGCGCAGACGATGTCCACCTTATCAGGCTGTACAGTAGTTAACACACTTCAATAATGCGACACGACATCAGACATGCAGAAATGTTGAAACTGTTAATTACGGTTCGCAAAACAATATCCACACAGGCTAAAACACTTTATAATGCAAGATGATACCGGTAGCTTCCAGCTTAGTACTTTCCTTGCTAGTTTACAGCTGAAGCCAACATCAATTCACTACCCTTTGTGATAATATGCAAAATGTTGCTGATTTAGAAGCTAAACGCCACCAAAAAACATTATTAATTCACTTGTTCGGTCTCTTTATCACGTCTCTGTCACGTTCCTGACCTATTTTTATGTTATTTTGATTATGTTTAGTTGGTCAGGGCGTGAGTTGGGGTGAGCATTGTATGTTGTGTGTGTTTTGTTTAGTCTATGGGTGTTGTATTGTGTATGGGATAGATAATTGTGAGGTTGTCTAGTTATGTCTATGGCTGCCTAGATTGGGTCTCAATCAGAGACAGCTGTCATTCATTTGTCTCTGATTGGGAGCCATATTTAAGGTAGCCATAGGCAGTAGGCTTTTGTGGGTGGTTGTCTTGTTTAACGTTTGTTGCTTGTCTGTGCACTTGCGTTATTTAGCTTCACGATCATTTGTTGTTTTTTGTTTGTTTGTATAGTGTTGTCGTTTCATGTTCATCTTCGTTCATTTATTAAAAGAAGATGGCTTATTTTCCTCATGCTGCGTTTTGGTCCGAATCTCTTCCACACGATCGTGACAGAACTACCCACCACAACAGGATCAAGCAGCGTGAGCGGAACCAACAACAGCGGCAAAGTAAACAGGACTCATGGACATGGGAGGATGTTTTGGAGGGTAAAGGTTGCTACACAAGGGAGGAGATCCTGGCTGGAAGGGATCGCCTCCCATGGGAACAGCTGGAGGCACTGAGGAGAGCAGAGGCTACCGGAGTGAAGAACCGGAGTTATGAGGGGACGCGTCTTGCACGGAAGCCTGAAAAGCCCGTGAGTAACACCCAAAAATTTCTTGGGGGGGGGGGGCTAAAGGGGAGTGTGGCGAAGCCGGGTTGGATACCTGAGCCAACTCCCCGGGCTTGCCGTGGAGTGAGAGAGCGTCGTACTGGTCAGACACCGTGTTATGCGGTAAAGCGCACGGTGTCCCCAGTACGCGTGCTTAGCCCAGTGCGGGCTATTCCACCTTGCCGCACTGGGAGGGCTAGGTTGGGCATCGAGCCGAGTGCCATGAAGCCGGCCCAACGTATCTGGTCTCCAGTACGTCTCCTCGGGCCGGCGTACATGGCACCAGCCTTACAGGTGGTGTCCCCGGTTCGCCTGCATAGCCCAGTGCGGGCTATTCCACCTCGCCGCACTGGCAGGGCTACGGGGACCATTCAACCTGGTAAGGTTGGGGAAGCTCGGTGCTCAAGAGCACGTGTCCTCCTTCACGGTCCGGTATATCCGGCGCCACCTTCCCACCCCAGCTCAGTACCACCAGTGCCTACACCACGCACCAGGCTTCCAGTGCATCTCCAGAGCCCTGTTCCTCCTCCACTCACTCTCCCTATGGTGCGTGTCTCCAGCCCAGTGCCTCCAGTTCCGGCACCACGCACCAAGCCTCCTGTGCGTCTCCAGAGCCCTGTACGCACTGTTCCTTCTCCCCGCACTCGCCCTGAGGTGCGTGCCCTCAGCCCGGTACCTCCAGTTCCGGTACCACGCACCAGGCCTATAGTGCGTCTCAGCCGGCCAGAGTCTGCCGTCTGCCCAGCGGCGCCTGAACTGCCCGTCTGCCCAGCGGCGCCTGAACTGCCCGTCTGCCCAGCGGCGCCTGAACTGCCCGTCTGCCCAGCGGCGCCTGAACTGCCCGTCTGCCCAGCGGCGCCTGAACTGCCCGTCTGCCCAGCGGCGCCTGAACTGCCCGTCTGCCCAGCGGCGCCTGAACTGCCCGTCTGCCCAGCGGCGCCTGAACTGCCCGTCTGCCCAGCGGCGCCTGAACTGCCCGTCTGCCCAGCGGCGCCTGAACCGCCCGTCTGCCCAGCGGCGCCTGAACTGCCCGTCTGCCCAGCGGCGCCTGAACTGCCCGTCTGCCATACGCCGTCTGAACTGTCCGTCTGCCATGAGCCTGCAAAGCCGCCCGTCTGCCATGAGCCTGCAAAGCCGCCCGTCTGCCATGAGCCTACAGAGCCGTCCGCCAGACAGGAGCCGCTAGAGCCGTCCGCCAGACAGGAGCCGCTAGAGCCTTCCGCCAGACCGGATCAGCCAGAGCCTTCCGCCAGACCGGATCAGCCAGAGCCTTCCGCCAGACCGGATCGGCCAGAGCCTTCCGCCAGACCGGATCGGCCAGAGCCTTCCGCCAGACCGGATCGGCCAGAGCCTTCCGCCAGCCATGACCGTCCAGAGCCGTCAGCGAGCCATGACCGTCCAGAGCCGTCAGCGAGCCATGACCGTCCAGAGCCGTCAGCGAGCCATGACCGTCCAGAGCCGTCAGCGAGCCATGACCGTCCAGAGCCGTCAGCGAGCCATGACCGTCCAGAGCCGTCAGCGAGCCATGACCGTCCAGAGCCGTCAGCGAGCCATGACCGTCCAGAGCCGTCAGCCAGCCATGACCGTCCAGAGCCGTCAACCAGCCAAGAGCGTCCAGAGCCAGCCAGCCAGGATCCGCCAGTCATTCTGGTGTTGCCCCTCATTCTGGTGTTGCCCCTCATTCTGGTGTTGCCCCTCATTCTGGTGTTGCCCCTCATTCCGGTGTTGCCCCTCATTCCGGTGCTGCTCCTTATCCTGATGATGCACCTTAATTTAGGTGGGGTTATTTGGAGGGTGGGCATTGTGAGGGGGATAAAGAAGCGGGGATTGATTATGGTGGGGTGGGGACCTCGCCCTCAGCCTGAGCCACCACCGTGGACAGATGCCCACCCAGACCCTCCCCTAGACTTTTGGTGGTGCGTTCGGAGTACGCACCTTGAGGGGGGGGTTATGTCACGTTCCTGACCTATTTTTATGTTATTTTGATTATGTTTAGTTGGTCAGGGCGTGAGTTGGGGTGGGCATTGTATGTTGTGTGTGTTTTGTTTAGTCTATGGGTGTTGTATTGTGTATGGGATAGATAATTGTGAGGTTGTCTAGTTATGTCTATGGCTAGCTTCACGATCATTTGTTGTTTTTTGTTTGTATAGTGTTGTCGTTTCATGTTCATCTTCGTTCATTTATTAAAAGAAGATGGCTTATTTTCCTCATGCTGCGTTTTGGTCCGAATCTCTTCCACACGATCGTGACAGTCTCTCCCAAATATTATCTATTGCCTCAGCAAACTGACTGTGTGTGAATAGGGCTCCGCCTCGTGAATGACATCATTACTGGCTAAAGAGACAGCGCACTTTTATAAAATAAGCTACTTCTATGCAAATGTTGTTGATCAGTACAATAAAATAAGTGCCAAATTGAAGGGAAACAGATTGTTTGTCAAATGGAGCCCTATGAAATCAGCCAAAACAAGCTCAATAACTCAATGCATGCACACACTCCTATTGAATATACATTGAATATTGAATATACATGCTTAAAACTTCTTGTCAATATGGGGGCGCTGTTTTCACTTTGTAAAAATTCGTTCCCAAATTAAACTGCCTCGTACTCAATTCTTGCTCGTACAATATGCATATTACTATTGGATAGAAAACACTCTCTAGTTTCTAAAACCGTTTGAATTATATCTGTGAGTAAAACAGAACTCAAGTTGCAGCTAACTTCCTGTCAGGAAGTGAGAAATCTGAAATCGGGCACTCTGTTCCAGGGTCAGTTTATTAATTTGCATGTAATCTATGAGTCGACATGCACTGCATACGATTTCCCCTAGATGTCAGTAAGCAGTGAGAATTGGAATGGGGTTGCTAGGCAGATCTGAGGCCATATAAAGGCTCTTGGAACGTGGGGTGCACTCTTTTCAACGTTCGTCATGGCGCAAGACAGACCTCAGGATGGCATTCTGAAAAGCTCTCGTTATAGGCCTTAGATATATCCGGCTCTGATTTTATTCGATATAGGTGTTAAAGACATCATAATGTAGTTATTTTAAACCGAGTTATATCAGTTTATATCAGTATATTGCGATTTTCGGATATTTCTTTGTGCTGCGTTATGAAGAGTTGGACACGTCTGGGCCACATAGCTAATGTTTGCTGCTAATTCCTAAGTTGAAGACGACAATCTATAACCGAGCAACGATGATTCTGGACAAAGGACCACTTGCACAAGATTCTGATGGAAGCTCATCAAAAAGTAAGAACTATTTATGATGTTAATTCGTTGTTCTGTTGAAAAATGTTACACTACTATTCCGCCATTAATTTCGGTGCAGTCTCGCTTTAACGCACGCTGTATGTCGTAGTAACGTTAATTTTAAAAATCTAACACAGCGGTTGCATTAAGAACTAATGTATCTTTCATTTGCTGTCCAACCTGTATTTTTTAGTCAAGTTTATGATTAGTTATTGATTAGATTAGGTGCCTCTCCCAAGATTTCTCCCGACATTTTCTTGGCAGCTTGGCTACTATTCTCATTGTATAACCACGATTTGTGCCGCTAAATATGCAAATTTTCGAACAAACAATATATGTATTGTGTAATATGATGTTATAGGACTGTCATCTGATGAAGTTTTGAGAAGGTTAGTGAAAAATTTAATATCTTTGGCTGGTTTATTCGCTATCGCTAACGTGCATGAATCAATGCTGCTGTGTGGTTGGCTATTGTAGTAAGCTAATATAATGCTAAATTGTGTTTTCGCTGTAAAACACTTAAAGAATCTGAAATATTGGCTGAATTCACAAGATCTTTGTCTTTCATTTGCTGTACGCTGTGTATTTTTCATAAATGTTTTATGATGAGTATTTAGGTAATTCACGTTGCTCTCTGTAGTTATTCTAGTTGCTTTGGTGAGAGTTGTGATTGTCGCTGCAATGTAAAACTATGATTTATACCTGAAATATGCACATTTTTCGAACAAAACATATGCTATACAATAAATATGTTATCAGACTGTCATCTGATGAAGTTGTTTCTTGGTTAGTGACTATTTATATCTTTCTTTGGTCGAATTTGTGATAGCTACCTATGCAGGAAAAAAATGGTGGGAAAAAAAAGTTGTGTCTTTTGCTATGGTGGTTAGCTAATAGAAATACATATTGTGTCTTCCCTGTAAAACATTTTAAAAATCAGAAATGATGGCTGGATTCACAAGATGTGTATCTTTCATTTGGTGTCTTGGACTTGTGATTTCATGAACATTTTATTATATGATATCCCTGTGGCTTTAGGCTAGGCTATGCTAGTCAGCTTTTTTTGATGGGGGGGATCCCGGATCCGGGTTTGTGACTCGTTAGTTAAGTATACCACTGCTGTCTGACAAAGCTCCAGAAATGGGTAACACCTGATCTAAGTTCACCTTGAAATGTGTCATTTGACTGCAGCTCCACTATCGCTCACTCTATTCCAGCACGGTCAGGACAGAGGGCTGTGATCAGAGATGACACTGGCACATGAAAGGTGTTCTCAATAAAGTAGAAAAACTCCTTTCACTCCATGATATCCTTGAATCTTGACTCCAACTCTTCCAACACACTCACAAATGCATCATAGCTAAAATGTTGCAGTATGTCTGGGTTGGATGTGGTTAATTTCCCAAAACTCAGAGCAAACTGTCAGGTATGAAGTGTGGTGATTTTTATTTTGAAATGCTGTGACCACACGCATAATTTTGCATGAAGTTTTAGCTTTCCCTTGGAGCTGGAGATTCACCGTGTTCAGGTGGAAGGTGATGTCAGTTAAAAAAGCCAGCTTTAATATCCAATGTGGATCATCCAGATCAGGCTACTCTCTCCCCTTGCTTGCAACAAATTCAGATTTGAGGGAGAGAAATCTTTCAAACTCTGCCATGAGACAGCCGTTTCACCTCATTCTGGAATATCAAGTCGCTGTATTCTGTCTGGTATTCCTCCAGCAACTCGTGGAATTGCAGGTGATTCAGTGCCCTCGCAATAAATATTACACCACGCGCACGGATATGTCAGTAATCAGTTGCTTACCGATGTCCTCGCCGATGTCTTGTTATGGTCAAGTCTGAGAGTTGCAGTCCCGTAATTTGCTTTAAAATAGCTTCCTTGTTTGTGAAAACCGCATACAATATTTCGGCTGAGGCCAAAAAAACATTAATTGACAATATCTGCGTCTGTGAAGGCCTTGTTTCTCGCAAGTATCCAAGCAATCTCACATGTTGCCACTGTTGTTTTCTCTGCAACCATGCTAGATCTGTCCATTTTTGTTGTTGTCCTTTGAGTTGCGCTATTTTGTCGTTTCTGAGGTTGCTTTGTGGCGGATATGTTTTGCCAAAGTGGGCATGGAAATGTCGCTCTAAATTTGCTCGTTTGACTGCCTTCAGGCAAATAAAACAAAGTGAGCTAGTACCATTTACGCAGTTCAAAAAAATACTTGTCTGTCCATTTATTTTGGAACTTCGTGTTCTTCTTGAATCGACCGTATCCTTCTCTTAGCCACCGGAGCCACATCAGCTATGTTAGCTAGCTACAGTTCCCCGCTGCCATATTCCTGCTTTTCCTGGTTCTCCGGTGTTTGTTCGTTCATAGCTGTATTTTCCTGGTTGTCCGGTGTTTGTTCGTTCATAGCTGTCACGTTGTTCTCCAGCTCTTCCCCCTCATTTTCATTGTCAATAGATTAACGTTTCTCTTCTTTTTTTTCAATGAATCGATCCATGTCGACCAGGCTGCAAAATTGTAGAAGCAAACTGTTGTGTCGGTTATTGTTGCTGTGCAGTTGCGTTCTATTTCGGCAAACGTTCTATTTCGGCCTTTCTGTTCAGCCAGCTGCGCTATACTGCCATCTATCTGCCGTCCAGAGAAGTGATTCAGGCCTGCATTAAACACAATGAATTTAAATTGTATCACTGTTATGTATTATGAATAGAAAATAGGAAAATCACCATGAGCCCTTCACAGAACAGCGCAAACTGGCCCTAACCAGAATGGAAGGAGGAGTGGGATGCCCCGGTGCACAACTGAACAAGTACATTAGAGTGTCTAGTTTGAGAAACAGACTCTTCACAAGTCCTCAACTGGCAGCTTCATTAAATAGTACCTGCAAAACACCAGTCTCAACATCAACGGTGAAGAGGCGACTCCGGGATTGGACTAGTAACCAAACGGTTGCAAGATCGAATCCCCGAGCTGACAAGATAAAAATCTGTCGTTCTGCTCCTGAACAAGGCAGTTAACCCACTGTTCGTAGGCCATCATTGTAAATAAGAATTTGTTCTTAAAACTGACTTGCCTAGTTAAATAAAGATAAAATAAAAATGTACAACATTAACAAATATTGTATACCACTGTATTTCTGATCAATTTGATGTTATTTTAATGGACACATTTGTTTTGCTTTTCTTTCAAAAACAAGGACATTTCTAAGTGACTCCAAACATTTGAACGGTAGTGTACATTCCACAACATTTATATGTAAGTCTGGTAATGGGGAACTATACACATTCAGAGACACAGGTATGTTGTCCTACCGTCTTTAGCTACATCACAAATTATTACCAAATTCGCAGGATTGTTCGTTAAATATCCACAGACCATTCTAAATGTTTGGAATACTGAAATACTGTAATTTTTCAACCATTTGATGTTAGCGTACTGCAACGTCTCTCTGTGGTAACAAAAGGATTTAACTTTGAGAGGCATGAGAAGGGGATGAGAGGCATGAGAAGAATATGGACTTTGTTCTTGATGTTTTCGATAAAAGGGGTAATATTCTTTCATATGAACAATTTATAACATTGAATGAGTTTCCAATACTTTTCAGATAGTTTATTTCTGTGATCAAAGCCTTACTACACTAATGAAAACTATTAGCTTTGGTGATGATCACAGAGCTTACCCAGAACTCAGTTTGGAAGGTGTGGGCTTACTTGAGAAATCTTGATGTAACAAACACGTAACCCACATTTTCCATTCATGGAACCAACCTACCCGTAGCACCCTGTATTATCGGCATATTCAACAGCGTTTAAGAAATATATTACCTTCAACAGTGTTATCTTGTGATCAAGTCATAAATGTTTTGTGATTGTTGGTGTCGAAAAATGTTACCTAACGGGTTAGCAATTAGCATGTTTGACATTTCAGTGGAAATACTACTACAGCTTTTTGATAAGCTTTAGCAAAAAAATACGTCCCGTAATATCGGCATACAGTCCCCAGTTATTGGCCACCTTACTATTTTGTTCAATTACAAGATATATCCATTGAATTTTGTTAAAAAAAGAGAGACCAACCTCGAATCCGAAGTGTTTACTAGATAGTTGCCTTCCAGTAAAAAAAAAAGACTTTCAACTTTTCATTGTGTAGCCCGGTGCGCCCGCCTGTAGACTCTTTAAAAAGGTGTGTTGTAACCAAATAATGTCTCATTATTTGTTTTACAGATTAATCCTATGTTTTGAGGAAGTAGTTAACAGTTTAATACTAACATATAAATTAGTATAATTAAGGTAGAAGGTTGGGTATTAAATTGTGTGGTCTGTCGCGCAGTCGAATTTTACAATATAATTACAGCGTGTCCCACAAAATGTGTGTGTATATACATTTTTTAAACTCTCAAAACCTAACTTAATTGACATAAACTGCAATTAAAATCGGTGGGCAGCTAGCTAGAATGTTGTCTTTAGTCGCAAAACGTACCGTTACTTTCCAGGCCATTTAAATGTTGAACTCAAGGTGATTTAATCCTCCAACCGCTAGAGTGTTCGAAGTTAGGGGGTGTCGGATGTTGGGGGGGATATTAGCTACGCCTAGAGGAAAATGTTTCTGGAACATGCTTATTCCTGACATTGTCTGGAAAAAAGGTTGGTTGATGCCTTACAAATATTGTATACCAAACATACTTAAGGAAGTGCACCTTAAGATTCTACATAAGATATATCCATGTAATTCTATGTTATCCAAATTTGTTGATATTGATTATATCTGCGTTTTCTGTGAAAAAGGTAAATCTGATTCCCTTGCTCTATGAATGTAAATCTGTGAATGATTTTTTTGAAAAATCTTGTAGAATACTTATTTACCTTTTTTTGAACACTACCCATGTTTTTGACATGAAGGATATGATATGTTACAATTGCAATGATAAGACTATTCAAATGATTGTGAATTTCTTTATTCTTGTTGCCAAAATCTTTATACACAAACAAAAGTTCCAGAATTCTATACCAAAATTACAAATATTTTTGATTGAATTTAATAATATTGTTAAGACATTATCCATAGTGATTTTGTTGTTGTTGAGTGAATACAATTGCACTAGAATTGTCTTTTTTTATTAATTAATAAAAAATAAAAAATAATATAGATTTTTTTATGTTTTAATCACTACTGGTCAAAAGTTTTACAACACCTACTCATTCAAGGGTTTTTATTTGTATAATTTTCTACATTGTAGAATAATGGTGAAGACCTCAAAACTATGAAATAACACATGGTATCATGTGGGGGAAATCAGTAAGCAAGTAATATCAGACTTTCTCCATATCATTGATCATCAGCCCACCTGAAAGGTGGTATGCATACATTCTTAAAAGTAGGTAAATTGTCATAGCAATTAATGTAGTATCCTCACCATTATCCCTTTTCTACATATGTCTTTCAGTAAGCAGGAAATCAGGTTTGTGAATTATACCCACACCAATAAAAAGGCTGATTTTAACTTACTGTATTTGCTGATGTAACTGGATGAAGTTCATGATGATCTGCTCAGATGCCATACTGTGTCCTTCTGCAGGCACATCCTTCTCCACAAACACACACATACACAATATCAGCATTGACTGTAGCTTAACTGGGTATTGTTGTATTTAATGTGTAAGACCTAGCTATGCAAAGGGCCAGATGGGTAACTACTACTAGCTATCATGAGGGACTAACTTATTTCCACGAGCTAGCATGACTATAGCCAGTAGCCAGGTAGAGCTTGCCAGCCTGCTTGCTAGTCAGCAGTAATGTTAGCTGGCTAATGCTAGCTAGCCAGGTAGTGGAAGCCAACTTTGTTCAGTTTTTGTTAAGTTCGTTCTATTGGCATGGTAACTTCATGATAAGTTAAGCATCTTGGCTAACAATACTATTTTTATCTTCCTGTAACAAATGTCTAATCCTTTCTCTGTGCAGCAGACCTGCACAGTGGACACGTTATAATACCCATAAAACCTAGAGGTAAAACCTGGTAATGGTTCCAATTGTTTTTTCCCCATACATTTTTGCGTCTGTAATTTTAGAACTACTTCATATTCATAGGTTTCATTCATAGGTTTACCCTGGCGTGACATTTTGATAGCCATGTAATTCTCTCTCGGACAAGGTGAGTTTTCTCAAAATATTTGCCTCAATTTACTCACAAAAATTAGGAATGCTAATTAGCAACAGAGATCTCAGCAAGTCTACTAATTCCTGCAGGAAGCTCCTGCACATCATCTCTAGCCGACACTGTCAGCTACCGTTCACTAGCACGATCAGAGACCTTTGTGCCCAGAGACCTTCTGTGCCCAATCCATGAATTTGCATCCGCGTTTTCTATTTTAGCTAGTCACTGACTAGACTTTAGCTAGCTAGTTAGCAGAGTAGTGTGTGTGTGTGTATATCAGCAAAAAAAGAAACGACCCTGTCTTTTCAAAGATAATTCGTAAAAATGCAAATAACTTCACAGATCTTCATTGTAAAGGGTTTAAACACTGTTTCCCATGCTTGTTCAATGAACCATAAACAATGAATGAACATGCACCTGTGGAACGGTCGTTAAGACACTAACATCTTACAGACGGTAGGCAATTAAGGTCACAATTATGAAAACTTAGGACACTAAAGAGGCCTTTCTACTGACTCTGAAAAACACCAAAAGAAAGATGCCCAGGGTCCCTGCTCATCTGCGTGAACGTGCTTTAGGCATGCTGCAAGGAGGCATGAGGACTGCAGATGTGGCCAGGGCAATAAATTGCAATGTCCGTACTGTGAGACGCCTAAGACAGGGAGACAGGACGGACAGCTGATTGTCCTCGCAGTGACAGACCACGTGTAACAACACCTGCACAGGATTGGTACATCCGAACATCACACCTGCAGGACAGGTACAGGATGGCAACAACTGCCTGAGTTACACCAGGAACGCACAATCCCTCCATCAGTGCTCAGACTGTCCGCAATGGGCTGAGAGAGGCTGGACTGAGGGCTTGTAGAACTGTTGTAAGGCAGGTCCTCACCAGACCGCAGCGGCAACAACATCGCCTATGGGCACAAACCCACCGTCACTGTACCAGACAGGACTGGCAAAAAGTGCTCTTCACTGACGAGTCGCGGTTTTGTCTCACCAGGGGTGATGGTCAGATTTGCGTTTATCATCGAAGGAATGAGCATTACACCGAGGCCTGTACTCTGGAGCAGGATCGATTTTGGAGGTGGAGGGTTCGTCATGGTCTGGGGTGGTGTGTCACAGCATCATCGGACTAAGCTTGTTGTAATTGGAGGCAATATCAATGCTATGCGTTACAGGGAAGACATCCTCCTCCCTCATGTGGTACCCTTCCTCCAGCATGACAATGCCACCAGCCATACTGCTCGTTCTCGTTCAAATATTTTTTATTGAGCACACACAAGAATGGTGTATAGGTATAAGACAGGTATACAATTCTTATCTAAACATAAAAGAGCAGACAGAAACAAAAAGACCCAGAGTTCTGGGTACAAAACAAATATTACAAAACAAGACATACAGAATAAGGACAGGTAGAAAGAAAGAGGGTAGGTGTCACCCCCCACTTATTCCCCCCCTTTATCCCTCCCCCACTTCTTACCCCCCCTTATCCCTTCCCCTTATTCCCCTCCCGACTGCTCGGGTGGCGGTGCCAGCACATGCTGCCCAAAGGGGGATTGAAATATTACAATTGAGAGTGCGTTAAAAAGTACAAATTCACAGCGCCGAGTGGTCCAAGTAAGAGAGGAAAGGCTGCCAGATTTGATCAAATGTTGATAATTTATTGTTCAGAATATATCTAATTCTTTCTAAGTGTACAGTGTTTGCCAATTTGCTGAGCCATAATTTGGTAGTGGGCGCTTCCCTCTTTTTCCAAAACAACAAGATTAGTTTTTTTGCCGAGATGAGACTGTAAGAGATGAGTTGTTTTTGAGGGTTGGTTAATCCGTTTAGGGAATCAGACACTCCCAGGATTATTAGAAGCGGGTCTGGGTCAATTGAAGTCTCCAGAACTTCAGAGAGGATCCTAAAAATTCCACACCAGTAACCATACAAGCTAGAGCATAGGGCAAAGCAGTGGAGTAGTGTACCCTGTGCAGCCTGACATTTATCACACATAGGGGATGTATCAGGAAATATCCTATGCAGTTTGGTTTTGGAATAGTGTAATCTGTGTAATACCTTGAATTGTATGAGACGATGTCTGGAGTTAATGGAGCAGGTGTGGATATACTCCAAGCTATCTTCCCAGTCTGCCACCGAAATGTCAGTCCCTAGTTCTTCCTCCCATTTTGCCTTAATGGCATCTGTAGAAGGTGTGCTAACAGATTGAAAAGCATCATATAAACGAGATATCAGTTTGTCTGAGGTGGGGGATGTCTTTATGCATCCGTCAAACATGGAAGGCTTAGCGTTTCCAAATGTTGGGAGGTGTTTTCTAACATAGTCTCTGATTTGTAGGTATCTGAAAAAGTTACTTCTGGGAAGTTTATAAGTTTCCCTCAGCAACTCAAAGGAAGCAAAGGTCCCTTCTGTCACGATCTATCACAAGGATGACGCTGGAGAGACGAAGCAGGTACGGGGAGTAACATTTAATAAATCACAGACATGGAACGAGACATAAACAGCTTAGCAAACAGAAAAACAATCAATGCAGAAGCAGGGAACAGAGCTGGGGAACTGACACATACAGTGGGGCAAAAAAGTATTTAGTCAGCCACCAATTGTGCAAGTTCTCCCACTTAAAAAGATGAGAGAGGCCTGTAATTTTCATCATAGGTACACTTCAACTATGACAGACAAAATGAGAAAAGAAAATCCAGAAAATCACATTGTAGGATTTTTTATGAATTTATTTGCAAATTATGGTGGAAAATAAGTATTTGGTCACCTACAAACAAGCAAGATTTCTGGCTCTCACAGACCTCTTCTTCTTTAAGAGGCTCCTCTGTCCTCCACTCGTTACCTGTATTAATGGCACCTGTTTGAACTTGTTATCAGTATAAAAGACACCTGTTCACAACCTCAAACAGTCACACTCCAAACTCCACTATGGCCAAGACCAAAGAGCTGTCAAAGGACACCAGAAACAAAATTGTAGACCTGCACCAGGCTGGGAAGACTGAATCTGCAATAGGTAAGCAGCTTGGTTTGAAGAAATCAACTGTGGGAGCAATTATTAGGAAATGGAAGACATACAAGACCACTGATAATCTCCCTCGATCTGGGGCTCCACGCAAGATCTCACCCCGTGGGGTCAAAATGATCACAAGAACGGTGAGCAAAAATCCCAGAACCACACAGGGGGACCTAGTGAATGACCTGCAGAGAGCTGGGACCAAAGTAACAAAGCCTACCATCAGTAACACACTACGCCGCCAGGGACTCAAATCCTGCAGTGCCAGACGTGTCCCCCTGCTTAAGCCAGTACATGTCCAGGCCCGTCTGAAGTTTGCTAGAGAGCATTTGGATGATCCAGAAGAAGATTGGGAGAATGTCATATGGTCAGATGAAACCAAAATAGAACTTTTTTGGTAAAAACTCAACTCGTCGTGTTTGTAGGACAAAGAATGCTGAGTTGCATCCAAAGAACACCATACCTACTGTGAAGCATGGGGGTGGAAACATCATGCTTTGGGGCTGTTTTTCTGCAAAGGGACCAGGACGACTGATCCGTGTAAAGGAAAGAATGAATGGGGCCATGTATCGTGAGATTTTGAGTGAAACCTCCTTCCATCAGCAAGGGCATTGAAGATGAAACGTGGCTGGGTCTTTCAGCATGACAATGATCCCAAACACACCGCCCGGGCAACGAAGGAGTGGCTTCGTAAGAAGCATTTCAAGGTCCTGGAGTGGCCTAGCCAGTCTCCAGATCTCAACCCCATAGAAAATCTTTGGAGAGTTGAAAGTCCATGTTGCCCAGCAACAGCCCCAAAACATCACTGCTCTAGAGGAGATCTGCATGGAGGAATGGGCCAAAATACCAGCAACAGTGTGTGAAAACCTTGTGAAGACTTACAGAAAACGTTTGACCTCTGTCATTGCCAACAAAGGGTATATAACAAAGTATTGAGATAAACTTTTGTTATTGACCAAATACTTATTTTCCACCATAATTTGCAAATAAAATCATAAAAAATCCTACAATGTGATTTTCTGGATTTTTTTTTCTCATTTTGTCTGTCATAGTTGAGGTGTACCTATGATGAAAATTACAGGCCTCTCTCATCTTTTTAAGTGGGAGAACTTGCACAATTGGTGGCTGACTAAATACTTTTTTGCCCCACTGTATAGGGGAGGAAATGAACAGGTGATAATAGAGACCAGGTGAGTCCAATAACGCTGATGCGCGTGACAAGGAAAGGCAGGTGTACGTGATGGATGGCAGGAGTGAGTGATGCAAGGCATTCTGGCGCCCTCAAGCGCCAGGGGGAGGGAAAGAGCGGGAGCAGACGTGACAGTACCCCCCCACTAGGGGCGCCACCCGGCGTCCCACCTGGGCAAACCGGCCGAGACATGGGCGCTGGGCAAGCCGGTTGAGGCGTGGAAGCCCGACGAACCGGCTGGAGCGTGAGAGCCTGGCGAGCCGGCTGAGGCATGGGAGCCTGACGATCCGGCTGAGTCCAGACGCCTGTCGATCCCGCTGAGGAAACCCGATGATCCGGTGGATTGTGACGTGGGATGGGAAGCCACCGAGCCAACCGAGGCAATGAAACCTCTCGAGCCAGCCAGGGCATGAAAGCTCGACGGGCTGGCTTAGGCACCCCCGGTTCCATCGGCGGCAGAATCCACCCCCGACGTCACCGACAAAACAAACAACAAACAATCAAAAAAAACTCCTGGACAGGCTGGGCAGACAAGAACTGACGATCCAGCTGAGGCCCGACGTGGGATGGGCGCCATCCGAGCCAACCGGGGCAAGGAAACCTCTCGAGCCTGCTAGGGCGTGGAAGCCCGACGAGCAGGCTAGGCACCCCCGGTTCCATCGGTGGTGACCCAGAGCCGATGCCACTATACCAACCAGAATGCCAGTACTCCCCGATGCTTCGTGTGATGGCTTCTGCATTCTGTCACGATCTATCACAAGGATGACGCTGGAGAGACGAAGCAGGTACGGGGAGTAACATTTAATAAATCACGGACATGGAACGAGACATAAACAGCTTAGCAAACAGAAAAACAATCAATGCAGAAGCAGGGAACAGAGCTGGGGAACTGACACATATAGGGGAGGAAATGAACAGGTGATAATAGAGACCAGGTGAGTCCAATAACGCTGATGCGCGTGACAAGGAAAGGCAGGTGTACGTGATGGATGGCAGGAGTGAGTGATGCAAGGCATTCTGGCGCCCTCAAGCGCCAGGGGGAGGGAAAGAGCGGGAGCAGACGTGACACCTTCTATATATAAATCCCCTATGGTACTTATCCCCAACTCTCCCCATTGCTCAAAGGTGTTATCAAGGTTAGAGGGGGCAAAGGAGGGGTTCCTGGCAACAGGGAGCATGAATGACAATGGTCTAAGCTCAAAGTGGGTTTTAATTTGCTTCCAGATTCGGACTGTGCTATGTATAATAGGATTGTTACGATAAAGTGACCTCTCCAGATTGACAGGCGACAAAATCACAGCACCAATAGAGAAGGGGTGACACTCCTCCCTCTCCATACTAAGCCAGTTGGGTGACGGACGTGCGTCATCCAGCAAAAACGTAACAGCGCGGAGGTTAGCGGCCCAGTAATAAAATATAAAATTTGGGAGAGACAATCCTCCTTCCATTTTGGATTTGCAGAGGTGTTTTTTACCTATCCTGTGTGTTTTATAATCCCAGATAAAAGGCTTGATAATTGAGTCCAGTTGTTTATGAAAGGATTTAGGTATGAATACTGGGATGTTCTGGTATAGGTAGAGCAGTTGTGGGAGGAAGACCATTTTAATGGCATTAATTCTTCCAAGCAGAGAAATTGGGAGAGTTCTCCAAAATTGTATGTTTGTCTTGAGTTTTTGCATCAGAGAGGGGAAATTCTCTTTAAATAGTAAGGAGTATTGTTTGGTAACTACAATTCCTAGATAGGTAAATTTTTCTGAAGATAACTTAACTGGAAGATGTTCTAGCCAGGAGGTGTTTTGTAACCGTATGGGCATTAATTCACTCTTGTTCCAATTTATTCTGTATCCCGAGAAGGTACCAAACAAATTAATCACATCAAGAATAGCTGGAATACTAGCTTGGGGTTCTGTTACATAGAGGATAATGTCATCTGCGTATAGGGAAATCTTATTTAGAGTATCTTTAGTATTATAGCCGTGTATTGCTGCATCAGATCTAATCGCCTGAGCGAGAGGTTCAATGATTAGGGCGAAGAGCATAGGCGACAGCGCACAGCCCTGCCTTGTCCCTCTGTAAAGGTTAAATCGGGGCGACAATGATTGGTTAGTGAGTATTCTCGCACAGGGGTTCCTATATAAAAGCTGGATCCAATTTATGAACCCATCTCCAATATTGAATTTCTGTAGGACTTTGAATAGATAGGACCACTCAACTTAGTCAAAAGCCTTCTCGGCGTCAAGAGATATAACGGCAAGGTCCACGTTTGGTAACCTCTGAGAATACATAATGTTGAAGAGGCGCCTGAGATTGAAGAATGAGTTTCTGTTCGGGATAAAGCCGGTCTGGTCCGAATGGACCAATTTGCCAATTAAAGTGCTAAGCCTGTTAGCCAGGGTTTTTGCTAAAATCTTTTGGTCTGTATTAAGGAGGGATATTGGTCTGTATGACCCTACCTCTTCCGGATCTTTACCCTTCTTATGTATAACTGTAATGAATGCTTCATCCAAAGTAGATGGGAGAGCTCCATCCTCCTTGGCCTGAACCAACATTTTGTGCAGGTAGGGAGAGAGCATGTTGCTGAATGTTTTATAGAATTCACTAGGGTATCCATCTGGGCCCGGGGTCTTGCCACTCTTTAGAGATTTAATTGTTTCTCGAATTTCTTCAAGAGATATTTCCTTATTCAGGAAGTTAGAATCTTCCTGGTTCAGGGCAGGAAGATTACAGTCCTCCAAAAAGTTTTGCATAATTAAGGGGTTAGGATCTGCTTTAGATGTATATAGAGTCTCATAAAACTGACGGAATCTGTCATTGATGTCTTTGGGGGAAGAGAGTAATTCCCCAGATGCAGATTTAACTTTGTGAATCATTCGGTCACTCACCTTTTTTCGAAGTTGTCTGGCGAGTAATTTGTGTGGTTTGTCACCAAACTCAAAATATTTTTGCTTGGCGTAGAGAAAAGATTTAGCAATTTTAGCTGAGAGAATCTGATTATATTCAAATTTTAAAGAGGTAATTTTTTTATGTTTCTCCATAGATGGATGTCTAGCATTCTCCCTATCCAGTAAGTGAATTTGTCCCTCCAGTTCTACCAATTTTCCCCTGTTTTGCCTTCTCCTGGCAGTCTGATAGGAGATGATACAGCCTCTCAAATAAGCCTTAAGTGTTTCCCACAATAATGCTGGGGAAGTCTCTGTGTTGTCGTTGGTATCAAAGAAAAATGTAATTTGGTCTTTAAGATGTTCACAGAATGTTGGTTCTGTGAGGAGCTGAGGATTCAACCTCCAGACCCTCTCGTTTGGTACGATGTCACCCAATCTCAGGGAGAAGGTGAGTGGACTGTGGTCCGAGATTATAATATCATGATACCTCACATTACAGGTATAGGGGAGTAGTTTAGCATCAACCAAAAAGTAGTCAATTCGAGTATAAACATTGTGAACATGAGAGTAAAAGTAGTATTCCCTACCCGTAGGGTTAGTGATCCTCCATATATCAAATAAGTTAGAATTCTTTATGTAGGTATTCAAGAATTCACTTGAATAGGAGGTGGGGGTTCGCCGGGTAGAGGATCTGTCCAAATATTGGTCTAGCACACAGTTAAGGTCCCCTCCAATGACCAGGTTAGTATGGGAGATATCTGGAATCAGGGCAAGGACTCTTTTGAAAAAAGAGGGGTTATCAATGTTTGGCCCATAGATATTTAGTAGAGTTACAGAAGTAGAGTGGATCTCTCCTATTACGATCACATAACGACCCTCTTTATCCACAATAGTGGTTTTATGTAGAAAGGGAATTCCTTTCCGTACCAGAATCGCTGTGCCTCTCGTTTTGGCAGAAAAGTTAGAGTGATACACTTGCCCCACCCACCTACATTTAAGTCTGCTATGAGAATTATTTTTCAGATGGGTTTCTTGCAGAAATATAATATCAGACGAGAGTGCTTTCAAGTGGGCTAGGACCTTGCCTCTCTTAATTGGTTCGTTTAAACCCTTGACATTCCAGGAAGTGAATGTGAGCCCCGCCCCCCTCTCATTTGTAGTTCCTATGGTGGCCTGCATAACATGTAACTCAATAAAAAGGTAAGAAAGCGCACCAAACCATCACGATCAGCATATGTAGCAGCTACACCCGAGCAGTATCCAACCAGCCCCTCCCCTCCTGCAAGCACCTTTACTTCCCACCCTGTTCCCCTACTTTCCCCACTATTTACCCCCCCGATCAACCCGCCTTTAACAGGAATACACAAATAGGAGAGAAATAAATAGAAAAAGAAAAATAATAAACACATTGTCTGGCCGATGCCAAAAAAGCACGGCGCGACCTCGAACAAGAGGTAAAACAAAAATAAAATCCCAACTATACGTTCACCTCTCACTATCCTAGAACTTCTACTAACATATGAACTGAGGAGGCTCCCGCGATTAAAGTGTTCAATTAGCATCTAATAAACCTAAAGAGAATAAGTTGCAACTTAAACATATTGCGCACTTAAGCGTCATCTTGGGTCAATCCCTGAGATAAGCAAGATATAGCATCACAAGATTATATTGCTAAGCAATGCCGGTCTAAACATGAACCATCAGCAACCGACATAGACAGCAGTACATTTACATATTGTGGGTTAGATCGGAAACAATAATTTTTCTAAATTAAACGTACCCCCCAATCAGAAAATAAATAAATAAAAAGGTTATATATATATATATATATATATATATATATATATATATATATATATATATATATATACATATATATATATATATATATATACATATATATATACATATATATATATATATATATATACATATATATATACACACACACATATACATACATACACACACACACACACACATACATACACATACACATATACATACCTACCTACACATACATACATACATACATACACACACACACACACACACACACATATATATACATATACACACCCATATATATATATATATATATATATATATATATATATATATATATATATACACATACATACATACATACATACATACATACATACATACATACATACACACACACACCTACACATACATACATATACACACACATACACACACACACACCCAAAAAATACATATAAAAGTATATATATTTTTAAAAATATATACATATACACACTCACACCCATACATAAATACATATGCACATATACACATACATACACATACACACACAAACATTCATGCCCCAGAATAATAATCTACACTAATTTAAAATATACACATACATAATAGTAAAATGCAAGAGAAAATAATTATAAAGTACAAATAATAATAATAATTATATGTACGCACACCTACACAGACACTACAGAGGGCTGGTGGGGATCTAATCGGGAGAGCGGCCCTCGGCTAAAACAAAGGCAGAACGGCACAAAACATCAACTTGCTATCCAGGTGTCTGTGTCTGCCCCTTCCCAACCATCACCCCCAGTCCCCTGCAAGCAATAAATAAATGGTATTGTAATAACAATAAATGTAAGAATTGAAAAATAAATAACGAAACAAAACAAAAAAATATAAGTATATTCATCCGAAAGTTTCAATGATCAAACCTGGAAGGCATCCCAAATAGGCATCGCTCTGAACACAGCCAGAATGAAAGTGACTTTAACTGAGAGCGCTGACCGCCCTCCACAGCATCTTACATGTTCGGTAGCCCTTGTTGAGACCGTTCAATACGGTTTCACCCGTTATGGTATAGTATGGATTCGATTCCATGAGCAGACCCTAGCACACAATGACAAGGCACTCTAACCTGTACGGGGGATTGGCGTATGTTCCCGGATAAACTTCTCTGC
Organism: Salvelinus alpinus; assembly: GCF_045679555.1. Classification (NCBI taxonomy): domain Eukaryota; kingdom Metazoa; phylum Chordata; class Actinopteri; order Salmoniformes; family Salmonidae; genus Salvelinus; species Salvelinus alpinus. Next base: position 9,145,033 of record NC_092116.1, read on the forward strand.
GTCCAGAACCGAGGAGAGCCAAATCTTCTCACCGGAAGGCGGGGTAATTCTTAGTCTTGCAGGGAAGAGCAAGGCTGCGAAGATGGAGTTTGTAGAGTTTGGTCATGACATGACATCTCTGTAGTCGCCGCGGTGCTTTGCCACATCGGGCGCATAATCATCATAGACACGGAAGGGGTGCCCTTTATGTAACAGGTTGCCCCTCATTCGGGCCTCGCGCAGGATAAGATCCTTGGTCTTGAAACTGTGACAACAGATGATTACTGGACGAGGACGTTGGCCCGGTCCAGGCACTGGGACAAGGGCGCGATGTGCACGGTCCAGCTGGGGGTCCGAAGCCAAAACATCCGATCCCATTGCATCCTTCAATAGCTTGGCGAAGAAGTCGGAGGGGCGAGATCCCGCCTCAACCCCCTCTGCCAGACCAACAACGCGAAGGTTATTACGTCTGGAACGGCCCTCCAGGTCGACCACTTTCACTGAAAGCCTCTGCACCCTATCCTGCAGTGACGAGCATAGCTTCTCTAAGTCGTCGATCCTACCAGCGTTGAATTCAGAAGCTTTCTCAAGGTCCACAATACTCTGGCCCTGCGAAGCGACCGTTCGAATGGTGCTCTCGATTTTGGTGTCCAGTTCAGCAATAGTAGCCTTAAGATCCTCAGCTAAAGCAACACGTAGTTCTCCCAAAGCCCGGGTAAGTTCTGTAAGTGTCACGTTGTTGCCTGTGCCTTCCGCCATGTCTGTCTCGTTGTTTGGTGTGGAGTAGGCCTCCGATGCGACTTTATTGTCCTTTGGTCGCTTATTACTCGGCATTTTTACACAGAAAGTTACAATGTTGTATTAGAAAGAAACGTTTGTTGTAAAAAGTATCATAAAGTAGGTTAAGTTAGATTATTTCGCAAAAAAGTTGCAGGAGCCTCTCACACGCCGCCGTTCACTCCAACATGCTAGCTCCGCCCATACTGCTCGTTCTGTGCGTGATTTCCTGCAAGACAGAAATGTCAGTGTTCTGCCATGGCCAGCAAAGAGCCCGGATCTCAATCCCATTGAGCACGTCTGGGACCTGTTGGATCGGAGGTTGAGGGCTAGGGCCATTCCCCCCAGAAATGTCTGGGAACTTGCAGGTGCCTTGGTGGAAGAGTGGGGTAACATCTCACAGCAAGAACTGGCAAATCTGGTGCAGTCCATGAGGAGGAGATGCACTGCAGTACTTAATGCAGCTAGTGGCCACACCAGATACTGACTGTTACCTCTGATTTTGACCCCCCCTCCCCCTTGTTCAGGGACACATTATTCCATTTCTGTTAGTCACACATCTGTGGAACTTGTTCAGTTCATGTCTCAGTTGTTGAATCTTATGTTCATACAAATATTTACACATGTTAAGTTTGCACATGTTTGCACATGTTAAGTTTGCTGAAAATAAAGAGGAGTCCATCAGAGGAAGAAGAGGATGTAAAGAGGATGTTTCTTTTTTTTCCTGGGTGTTTTATATTATATACAGTAATCCCTCGTTTATCGCGGGGGTTACGTTCCGAAAATGACCCGCGATAAGTGAAATCCGCGAAATAGAAAACTTTTTTTTTTTTTTACAATTAGCAACTATTACATGTATACAAATACAGTGACTCACGTGTAGGCCGTTTCGTCGACATTATGGGTTTAGGAGATGTTCGAAATTACAAGATAATTTGGCCAACTTAATGTAAATTTGCCAAGCTGTTTTATGTACGTACACATAACTGCACGAGACGACAAAATGATAGCACAATTCGTAGCATGTTTTGATACAAGAAGCGGGAGTGAGTTTTTAGCGAATCAGAATGCAGAGCACAATGCACCAAAAAAAAAAAAAAAATGCATTATGAAAATCCGCGAAATAGCGAATCCGCGATAAGTGAACCGCGAAGTGGCGAGGGATCACTGTATATTAGATGCGTGCGCGCGCGCGCACACACACACAGTACCAGACAAAAGTTTGGGCACACCTACTCATTCAAGTGTTTTTCTTTATTTCTACATTGTAGAATAATAGTGAAGACATCAAAACTATGAAAGAACACATATGGAATCATGTAGTAACCAAAGAATTGTTAAACAAATCAAAATATATTTTATATTCTTTAAAGTAGCCACCCTTTGCCTTGATGACAGCTTTACACACTCTTGGCATTCTCTCAACCAGCTTCACTTGGAATGGATTCCAACAGTCTTGAAGGAGTTCCCACATATAATGAGCACTTGTTGGCTGCTTTTCCTTCACTCTGCAGTTCAAATCATCCCAAATCATCACAATTTGGTTGAGGTCTCATGATTGTGGAGTCCAGGTCATCTGATGCAGCACTCCATCACTCTCCTTCTTGGTCAAATAACCCTTACATAGCCTGGAGGTGTGTTGGGTCATTGTCCTGTTGAAAAACAAAGGATAGTCCCACTAAGCGCAAACCAGATGGGATGGCGTATCACTGCAGAATGCTGTGGTAGCCATTGCTGGTTATGTGTGCCTTGAATTCTAAATAAATCATGACAGTGTCACCAGCAAAGAACCCCCATACCATCACACCTCCTCCTCCGTGCTTCATGGTGGGAACCACACATGCGGAGATCATCCGTTCTTCTACTCTGCGACTCACAAAGACACGGCGGTTGGAGCCAAAAATCTTGAATTTGGAATCATCAGACCAGAGGACGATTTCCACAGGACTAAAGTCCATTGCTCGTGTTTCTTGGCCCAAGAAAGTCTCTTCTTATTGGTGTCCTTTAGTAGTGGTTGCTTTGCAGCAATTCGACCATGAAGGCCTGACTCACACAGTCTCCTCTGAACAGTTGATGTTGAGATGTGTCTGTTACTTGAACTCTGAAGCATTTATTTGGGCTGCAATTTCTGAGGCTGGTGACTAATGAACTTATCCTCTGCAGCAGAGGTAACTCTGGGTCATCCTTTCCTGTGGCGGTCCTCATGAGAGCCAGTTTTATCATAGCGCATGATGGGTTTTTGGGACTGCACTTGAAGAAACTTTCAAAGTTCTTTACATTTTCCAGATTGACTGACCTTCATGTCTTAAAATAATGATGGACTGTTGTTTCTCTTTGCTTATTTGAGCTGTTCTTGCCATAATATGGAAAAGGTCTCTTACTAAATAGGTCTATCTTCTGTATACCACCCCTACCTTGTCACAACACAACTGTGGCTCAAACACATTAAGAAGGAAAGAAATTGCACAAATTAACTTCTAACAAGGCACACCTGTTAACTGAAACGCATTCCAGATGACTACCTCATGAAGCTGGTTGAGAGAATGCCAAGAGTGTGCAAAGTTGTCATCAAGACAAAGGGTGGCTACTGAAGAATCTCAAATATAAAATATATTTTGTTAACAGTTTTTTTGTTGTCTTCACTATGTAAATATAAAGAAAAACCCTTGAACGAGTACGTGTTCTAAAACTTTTGACCGGTTGTGTGTGTGTGCATATATCATTTTTTTGTTAGGGGGTAGATCAGCTTTAATATTGCAGATATATTGTGGCTTCCATCAATGTAATTGTCTGCATCATTTCCAATCCACCATATTTATTTTGTAAATTATCTAAAATATTTATTTTAAATATATTTTCCTTTTATTATTTTCACCTAACCCGACCATCCCTCCCCTAATTGGAACAAACTAATGGACAACAAGGCTTCTACTTCCAGCTTATACATACTATATACATTTTACGGACACAGTATATTTTAGTAATTTTGTTTGTTTTTAGTCCCATTCTTCAGCTCCACTCAACCCCTTCCATCTAGCTCTGAACACGATCCAGTTTTGATTTCTATTTGGCATATATTTTTCAACTGTGCTGTGATGTTTCACAAAAGTTAAGCATCTCGGCTAACATTACTATTTTTATTTTCCTGTCACACAAACGTCTAATACTTTCTCTGTGCATCGGACACTGCAGCTCAACCACTGTAAATACACCTCTATGCGCCGTGAATATTATGTTAGGGGGCGTGTACTTCCAGGTATGAAAAAAACTATTTGAAACGTTTTTATTTGTTTTCTGTTATTCTATGCCCAATTTTGGAAACCATAAACGAGAATGTTTTACTTTTGATGACATGTGGCACTTTTGTGTAACATTTTCTTTTTATCATGTTGGCCATGTGGGGACAAATTCATTCAGTTTAGAGACTAGTGATTAGGCCTCATATTATATATATATTTTTTTAAGTAGGCCTCATTTGTTGTTTATCGAAAGTGAAAGTATTCACAATTGTTAACTGCGTAGTTGGAGAGGAGCAAGCAGCAAGGTAAGGACTAGCTGAGTCTATAATATTTAAAGCAAAATAATGTAAAATGAAAAACCATATTACAACATTAGTACAACATAACACAAGTTATAACTTCAACATGATGGGTGCACAAATTGCACAAAGTTTAGCCTACTTAGTCAAGGTTGATGACTGTCTCAACTTGTTTTAATTTCCACAACAATAGGTTATTTATCGTAGCGTACCTCGTCTGCACAGCCTAAAATGAGCCTCCAAGGAGATAGACAGAAGGGAGGCAAGACCTCCAAAGGGAGTCTCTTTGAGAAACCTGACAAAGAAGCCCAAAGGTAAGACGAGCGCTGTTGTCTCACAATGTAAATCATTCTGACAATGATAATGGGGTTGAGTGGAGCTAAAGAATGGGACTAAAACATTTAAAAAAAAAAGATAACTATTGTGAAATATACTGTGTCCGTAAAATGTATATAGTATGTAGAAGCCTAAGCGTTGTTGTCCATTCACGTGACAGGGCATAACCCGGTTCAACCCAGAGCAGCTTAATCGAATCCACTCAGTCTCACCCACTTTTCACAAGTGTTTCTTCGCGCACAATATTGGGCAGCATTTTGGTGAGAGCACATGGCTACTGAGTATCGTAAGATAAATTGTTAAAGAAAATGGACGCATGCCTCCTGGAATGCATCACGTCCTGTGCCCCTTTTTGGTTTCTGTCTTTATGGTTTGTTTGTAGTTTGTTGATTCATTTTTAACTTGCATGGGTTTCAAATGTGTTCCTGAGCCGGAGAATGGCCACTGTGACTGAAATTAGAAAAAGTACTTTCTACTCCACTCTACCTGCTCAACCCAGATCCAAAAGGACCTGTCACTTTTCCACCATGTAACATATACACTTATAATCTACTATTTAGGGGCTAATGTGTACATTCAAATAAAGTGTTGCCATCATTACCATTGTTTACTTATAAAACCTACTTCACAGCTGATTTACTGTTTTGCTTTTGTGGTTTATCACTGAAGATAATCAGGATAATAATTTTGTAGCAAGGTCAGAAAAGCACCTGCCCTTTAAGATGCGCAGTACCTACTCTTTTCTGACCTTGCTTCACTTGCATCAAGCTCGGTGTAATCTGCTGTGCCAACTAAAACCATTTGGTTTGTTATTCACCTCTAAAAGTCTCTTTGTTGTATTGAAGCACAATCCAGGCAAAAAGACCTCATTCACCTGCACCCACCTGTGTGTCCATGAAGAGTGACTGGTCAATAGATGCTCCAATAGACCTCCGCAAAGGAGACTTTTATAACAAACAAAGGTAACAAAGAACATACATTAACATTTTCCACTATTTGAAAACATCAAAGTGCATTATCAGTGGAACAATTATTTTTCTAAATGAAACTCAGAGTAAATGTGATTGTGTGCTTTGGACAGGGTCCAGCAGGAGAGGTCAGTCTCACATGAACCCAGCATTGTGTCCTTTAAAGGGATACTTTGGGATTTTGGCAATGAGGCCATTTTGGTCATTTTCACACCCCTTTTATTTTTTCCATATTTTGTTGTGTTACAGCCTGAATTTAAAATAGATTCAATTTAGATTTTGTGTCACTGGCACACACACAATACCTCATAATGTCAAAGTGGAATTATGTTTTTAGAAAATGTTACAAATTAATTCAAAATGTAAAGCTGACATGTCTTGAGTCAATAAGTATTCAACCGCTTTGTTATGACAAGCTTAAATAAGTTCAGGAGAAAATATGTGCTTAACAAGTCACATAAGTTGCATGGACTCACTCTGTGTGCAACAATGGTGTTTAACATGATTTTTGAATGACTACCTCATCTTTGTACCCCACACATACAATTATCTGTAAGGTCCCTCAGTCGAGCAGTGAATTTCAAACACAGATTCAACCACAAAGACCAGGGAGGTTTTCCAATGCCTCACAAAGAAGGGCACCTATTGGTAGATGGGTAAAGGGGGGAAAAAAGCAGACCTTGAATATTAATTTGAGCATGGTGAAGATAGTTTTCTCCTGAGGATGGATCAACAACATTGTAGTTACTCCACTATACTAACCTAAATATGATGGTGGCTGCATTGTGTTATGGGTATGCTTGTCATCGGCAAGGACTAGGGAGTTATTTAGGATAAAAATCAACAAAATAGAGTACATTAAAAATCTTAGAGGATAACCTGGTCCAGTCTGCTTTCCAACAGCTGTAACACAACAAAATGTGGAATAAGTCAAGGGGTATGAATTCTTTCTGAAGGCATTGTACTTCCCCAGCGAGTTCAGATGAACTCGTAGACAGGGCTGCTAACTTTCGAAGATAGCTTGGAGAGAGATTTCCTACGGTTAAAGTCATTGGCGCCACCCCTAGTTGAGGAAAATTGATGTTTTAAAGCTTATTTCCTGCAATTCTACATTGTTTAGGCCCTTGACCAGGGTGAAATATTTGTATTTTTTTTATCACAGGTTGGATGTATTCAGGATTCTTTTTTAAAGTCGAATACACACTCAAAATTCAACCACTTGGTTTTAAGTTATTTTAGATTATTTGGGCATAGTATTTAGAGTATGTTAACTGGGGGAGATTGAATTACATTGGTTTTTGGTTAGAACATGCTAATATTAACAGTTGGTAGCAGTGACTAACCATATGATGGATTGCAGTCTTTCCTTGTCCATAAGAAACAAACATGTAAATATGTCATTAATTTGGGTGAATTAGGCTATCCCTTTTAAAATAGGACCACAGAAAATCATCCTGCCTAGAGGTAGCTCTCTAAGAGGGTTGGCCACCCCTGATCTATGTTTACAACAGTGGAAGCTCCTCAGAGGAGGAAGGGGAGGACCATCCCCTTTTTCTACCCAATTTCATGATATCCAATTACGATCTTGTCTCAACTCCCGAACGGGCTCAGGAGAGGCAAAGGTCGAGTCATGCGTCCTCCGAAACAGGACCTGCCAAACCGCACTCCTTAGCACCCACGCGCTTAACCCGGAAGCCAGCTGCACCACTTTGTCAGAGGAAAACCGTTCAACTGACGACCGAAGTCAGCCTGCAGGCGCCCAGCACACCACGAGTCGCTAGAGTGTGATGAGCCGAGTGAAGCCCGTCCAGCCAAACCCTCCCCTAACCCGGACAACGTTGGGCCAATTGTGCGCCACCCCATAAGGGACTCCCGGTCACGGCCGGATATGACACAGCTTGGGATTGAACCCGGGTCTGTAGTGTGATGCAGTGCCTTAGACCGCTGTGCCACTCAGGAGGCCCCTCAGTGAATTTCATTTTAAAAAAGTAATACATTTAAAAGTTTGCCTTTTTAGATTAAACTATACTAAATACAGTGGGGAGAACAAGTATTTGATACACTGCCGATTTTGCAGGTTTTCCTACTTACAAAGCATGTAGAGGTCTGTAATTTTTATCATAGGTACACTTCAACGGTGAGAGAGGGATTCTAAAACAAAAATCCAGAAAATCACATTGTATGATTTTTAAGTAATTAATTTGCATTTTATTGCATGACATAAGTATTTGATACATCAGAAAAGCAGAACTTAATATTTGGTACAGAAACCTTTGTTTGCAATTACAGAGATCATACGTTTCCTGTAGTTCTTGACCAGGTTTGCACACACTGCAGCAGGGATTTTGGCCCACTCCTCCATACAGACCTTCTCCAGATCCTTCAGGTTTCGGGGCTGTCGCTGGGCAATACGGACTTTCAGCTCCCTCCAAAGATTTTCTATTGGGTTCAGATCTGGAGACTGGCTAGGCCACTCCAGGACCTTGAGATGCTTCTTACGGAGCCACTCCTTAGTTGCCCTGGCTGTGTGTTTCGGGTCGTTGTCATGCTGGAAGACCCAGCCACAACCCATCGTCAATGCTCTTACTGAGGGAAGGAGGTTGTTGGCCAAGATCTCGCGATACATGGCCCCGTCCATCCTCCCCTCAATACTGTGCAGTCGTCCTGTCCCCTTTGCAGAAAAGCATCCCCAAAGAATGATGTTTCCACCTCCATGCTTCACGGTTGGGATGGTGTTCTTGGGGTTGTACTCATACTTCTTCTTCCTCCAAACACGGTGAGTGGAGTTTAGACCAAAAAGCTCTATTTTTGTCTCATCAGACCACATGACCTTCTCCCATTCCTCCTCTGGATCATCCAGATGGTCATTGGCAAACTTCAGACGGGCCTGGACATGCGCTGACTTGAGCAGGGGGACCTTGCGTGCGCTGCAGGATTTTAATCCATGACGGCGTAGTGTGTTACTAATGGTTTTCTTTGAGACTGTGGTCCCAGCTCTCTTCAGGTCATTGACCAGGTCCTGCTGTGTAGTTCTGGGCTGATCCCTCACCTTCCTCATGATCATTGATGCACCACGAGGTGAGATCTTGCATGGAGCCCCAGACCGAGGGTGATTGACCGTCATCTTGAACTTCTTCCATTTTCTAATAATTGCGCCAACAGTTGTTGCCTTCTCACCAAGCTGCTTGCCTATTGTCCTGTAGCCCATCCCAGCCTTGTGCAGGTCTACAATTTTACCCTGATGTCCTTACACAGCTCTCTGGTCTTGGCCATTGTGGAGAGGTTGGAGTCTGTTTGATTGAGTGTGTGGACAGGTGTCTTTTATACAGGTAACGAGTTCAAACAGGTGCAGTTAATACAGGTAATGAGTGGAGAACAGGAGGGCTTCTTAAAGAAAAACTAACAGGTCTGTGAGAGCCGGAATTCTTACTGGTTGGTAGGTGATCAAATACTTATGTCATGCAATAAAATGCAAATTAATTACTTAAAAATCATACAATGTGATTTTCTGGATTTTTGTTTTAGATTCTGTCTCTCACAGTTGAAGTGTACCTATGATAAAAAATTACAGACCTCGCCTCCCGGGTGGCGCAGTGGTCTAGGGCACTGCATCGCAGCACTAGCTGCGCCACCAGAGACTCTGGGTTTGCGCCCAGGCTCTGTCGCAGCCGGCCGCGACCGGGAGGTCTGTGGGGCTACGCACAATTGGCCTAGCGTCGTCCGGGTTAGGGAGGGTTTGGCCAGTAGGGATATCCTTGTCTCATCGCGCACCAGCGACTCCAGTGGCGGGCCGGGCGCAGTGCGCGCTAACCAAGGGAGCCAGGTGCACGGTGTTTCCTCCACACATTGGTGCAGCTGGCTTCCGGGTTGGAGGCGCGCTGTGTTAAGAAGCAGTGCGGCTTGGTTGGGTTGTGTTTCGGAGGACGCATGGCTTTCGACCTTCGTCTCTCCCGAGCCCATATGGGAGTTGTAGCGATGAGACAAGATAGTAATTACTAGCAATTGGATACCACGAAAATTGGGGAGAAAAGGGGGTAAAATTTAAAAAATATATATAAAAAAATATATAATAATAATAATTACAGACCTCTACATGCTTTGTAAGTAGGAAAACCTGCAAAATCGACAGTGTATCAAATACTTGTTCTCCCCACTGTATATTCATGTCACCAAATAATCAATTAAAACACACTATTTTGCAATGGTCTACAGTAGCCTCAACAGCACTCTGTAGGGTAGTACCATGGTGTAGGCGGAGGACAGCTAGCTTTCGTCTTCCTCTGGGTACATTGACTTCAATACAAAACCTAGGAGGCTCATTGTTCTCACCTCCTTCCATAGACTTACACAGTGATTGTAACAACTTCCAGAGAAGGTCCAACCTCCAAGCTATAAGAGCTCTTGCAGCATGAGCTGACATGTTTTCCACCCAATCAAAGGATCAGAGAATGAATCTAGCACTGAAAGCATAAGCTACAGCTAGCTAGCACTGCAGTGCATAAAATGTGGTATAGTTGAGTAAAAGAGAGAAAAATACAATAGTTGGAACAGTTTTTAACAAATTAATTTCTTCAAAAATGAACAAGAAGCAAGAGGGGGAGAGATTTATTTTCACTTTCATTTTTGCTTACTTAGCTAGCAAATGCAGCTAGCTAGTTTAGCCTGCTCAAACACCCTCCTCAAACAGAGGGATGCTATGTTAGCTAGCTGGCTATGACTATCCAATGCAACACTGGAACTCTTCCAAGTCAAGGTAAGTTTTTGGTTTTACACTGACTGGCCCCATGGCAATAAATTAGTAACTGCTTACTGACTATACAGTCGTGGCCAAAAGTTTTGAGAATGACACAAATATTTATTTTCACAAAGTTTGCTGCTTCAGTGTCTTTAGATATTTTTGTCAGATGTTACTGTGGAATACCGAAGTATAATTACAAGCATTTCATAAGTGTCAAAGGCTTTTATTGACAATTACATGAAGTTGATGCAAAGAGTCAATATTTGCAGTGTTGACCCTTTTTTTCAAGACCCCTGCAATCTTCCCTGGCATGCTGTCAATTAACTTCTGGGCCACATCCTGACTGATGGCAGCCCATTATTGCATAATCAATGCTTGGAGTTTGTCAGAATTTGTGGGTTTTTGTTTGTCCACCTGCCTCTTGAGGATTGACCACAAGTTCTCAATGGGATTAAGGTCTGGGGAGTTTCCTGGCCATGGACCAAAAATATTTATGTTTTGTTCCCTGAGCCACTTAGTTATCACTTTTGCCTTATGGCAAGGTGCTCCATCATGCTGGAAAAGGCATTGTTCGTCACCAAACTGTTCCTGGCTGGTTGGGAGAAGTTGCTCTTGGAGGATGTGTTGGTACCATTCTTTATTCCTGGCTGTGTTCTTGAATGGTCTCAGGATGCTTTACTGTTGGCATGACACAGGACTGTTGGTAGCGCTCACCTTGTCTTCTCCGGACAAGCTTTTTTCCGGATGCCCCAAACAATCAGAAAGGGGATTCATCAGAAAAAATGACTTTACCCCAGTCCTCAGCAGTCCAATCCCTGTACCTTTTGCACAATATCAGTCTGTCCCTGATGTTTTTCCTGGAGAGAAGTGGCTTCTTTGCTGCCCTTCTTGACACCAGGCCATCCTCCAAAGTCTTCGCCTCACTGCGTGCAGATGCACTCACACCTGCCTGCTGCCATTCCTGAGCAATTTCTGTACTGGTGGTGCCCCGATCACGCAGCTGAATCAACTTTAGGAGACTGTCCTGGCGCTTGCTGGACTTTCTTGGGCGCCCTGAAGCCTTCTTCTCAACATTTTAACCGCTCTCCTTGAAGTTCTTGATGATCCGATAAATGGTTGATTTAGGTGCAATCTTACTGGCAGCAATATCCTTGCCTGTGAAGCCCTTTTTGTGCAAAGCAATGGTGACGGTACGTGTTTCCTTGCAGTTAACCATGATTGACAGAGGAAGAACAATGATTCCAAGCACCACCCTCCTTTTGAAGCTTCCAGTCTGTTATTCGAACTCAATCAGCATGACAGAGTGATCTCCAGCCTTGTCCTCGTCAACACTCATACCTGTGTTAACGAGAGAATCACTGACATGTCAGCTGGTCCTTTTGTGGCAGGGCTGAACTGCAGTGGAAATGTTTTTTGGGGATTCAGTTCATTTGCATGGCAAAGAGGGACTTTGCAATTAATTGCAATTCATCTGATCACTCTTCATAACATTCTGGAGTATATGCACATTTCCATCATACAAACTGAGGCAGCAGACTTTGTGAAAATTTATATTTGTCATTCTCAAAACTTTTGGCCACGACTGTACACTGTAACGTTACTGCATGATTGTAGCATGTTTACTAATGCGTTAGTCAACATAGCTAATAGCACTATGACGTTACTTTAGCTAATTTGGTGACAACGATGTAGGCTGTGTATAGCGGTTATGATATGGTTTGGCTTGGAAAGTTTTTTTTAGTTTTTTTCCTGGTCACAATACAACTGATGTGTTATGCATTGAAGTCCACAAACGAAGGGAAAAGGTGAGAGGAGGAGAGCGCATAGTTGCGAGAAGGAATACAACGTGGCTGCTATGAACGTGAACTATGTTTACGCGTGATCAGGGGTGTATTCATTCTGCCGATTCTGGTGAAAACGTTTCAATTTTTTTTAACGTGATAATCTAATATCTTGCCCACAGCGATGAACAACAGAGATCAGAGTCTGAGATTCCCAGTGGTCAGTCTTCCCAGGATCATAAGGAAGATCTGTCCTCCATTTTCAGGGTAGGTTGTACTTTCTCATACAGTAACTAAAGTAGAAGTAAGGATCGTCCACACCTAGAATGATAACCATTATCAATAACCATGACGATCATCAGCGAGCAGCCACAATACAGTACGCTTTATGGTTCTACACACCTTTCAATCAACTTATAAAACACATCCTACCTTAGTTAGTTGCATGTCATGGTGTATTATTAGTTTACTGAAGTGTTATTTTGAAATGAATATGCTTTTTCTTTTTTTCAGTCTGTTGAAGACAGTATCATCACTTTTGTGAGAGGGGAGTTGGAAAGATTTAAGAGGATTTTGTGTCCAGATCTCCCAGAATGCTTTGAGAGTCAGAATAAAGATGCAAAAGCAGTGGGCTCTGAAGATGAGAAGCAGCAGAGCAATGCCAGAGAGGGGGCTCTGAAGATCACACTGCACATCCTGAGGAACATGAACCAGAAGGAACTTGCTGACACGTTGGAAAAAAGTATGAATTATTTGTCTGTAGTCTTTTTATACCAGATTAATGTACCCTTTTACATACTTAAAACTATCATTTAGATCATTTATAGGAAATGAATATTTATGTTAATGAATATACAGTGAATTCGAGAAAGTATTCAGACCCCTTGACTTTTTCCATATTTTATTACGTTACATCCTTATTTTACAATGGATTAAATCAAACATTTTCCTCATCAATCTACACACAATACCTCAATGACAAAGTGAAAAAAAGTTATTTATGTTTGCAAATGTGTGTTTATATATACAGTGGGGAGAACAAGTATTTGATACACTGCCGATTTTGCAGGTTTTCCTACTTACAAAGCATGTAGAGGTCTGTCATTTTTATCATAGGTACACTTCAACTGTGAGAGACGGAATCTAAAACAAAAATCCAGAAAATCACATTGTATGATTTTTAAGTAATTAATTTGCATTTTATTGCATGACATAAGTATTTGATCACCTACCAACCAGTAAGAATTCCGGCTCTCACAGACCTGTTAGTTTTTCTTTAAGAAGCCCTCCTGTTCTCCACTCATTACCTGTATTAACTGCACCTGTTTGAACTCGTTACCTGTATAAAAGACACCTGTCCACACACTCAATCAAACAGACTCCAACCTCTCCACAATGGCCAAGACCAGAGAGCTGTGTAAGGACATCAGGGATAAATTGTAGACCTGTACAAGGCTGGGATGGGCTACAGGACAATAGCCAAGCAGCTTGGTGAGAAGGCAACAACTGTTGGCACAATTATTCGAAAATGGAAGAAGTTCAAGATGACGGTCAATCACCCTCGGTCTGGGGCTCCATGCAAGATCTCACCTCGTGGGGCATCAATGATCATGAGGAATGTGAGGGATCAGCCCAGAACTACACGGCAGGACCTGGTCAATGACCTGAAGAGAGCTGGGACCACAGTCTCAAAGAAAACCATTAGTAACACACTACGCCGTCATGGATTAAAATCCTGCAGCGCACGCAAGGTCCCCCTGCTCAAGCCAGCGCATGTCCAGGCCCGTCTGAAGTTTGCCAATGACCATCTGGATGATCCAGAGGAGGAATGGGAGAAGGTCATGTGGTCTGATGAGACAAAAATAGAGCTTTTTGCTCTAAACTCCACTCGCCGTGTTTGGAGGAATAGAAGGATGAGTACAACCCCAAGAACACCATCCCAACCGTGAAGCATGGAGGTGGAAACATCATTCTTTGGGGATGCTTTTCTGCAAAGGGGACAGGACGACTGCACCGTATTGAAGGGAGGATGGATGGGGCCATGTATCGCGAGATCTTGACCAACAACCTCCTTCCCTCAGTAAGAGCATTGAAGATGGGTCGTGGCTGGGTCTTCCAGCATGACAACGACCCGAAACACACAGCCAGGGCAACTAAGGAGTGGCTCCGTAAGAAGCATCTCAAGGTCCTGGAGTGGCCTAGCCAGTCTCCAGACCTGAACCCAATAGAAAATCTTTGGAGGGAGCCGAAAGTCCGTATTGCCCAGCGACAGCCCCGAAACCTGAAGGATCTGGAGAAGGTCTGTATGGAGGAGTGGGCCAAAATCCCTGCTGCAGTGTGTGCAAACCTGGTCAATAACTACAGGAGACGTATGATCTCTGTAATTGCAAACAAAGGTTTCTGTACCAAATATTAAGTTCTGCTTTTCTGATGTATCAAATACTTATGTCATGCAATAAAATGCAAATTAATTAATTAAAAATCATACAATGTGATTCTCTGGATTTTTGTTTTAGATTCCTTCTCTCACAGTTGAAGTGTACCTATGATAAAAATTACAGACCTCTACATGCTTTGTAAGTAGGAAAACCTGCAAAATTGTCAGTGTATCAAATACTTGTTCTCCCCACTGTATCTTATTTACATAAATATTCATACCATTTGCTATGAGACTCAAAATTGAGCTCAGGTGCATCTTGTTTCCATTGATCATCTTTGAGATGTTTACACAACTTGATTTGTGTCCACCTGTGGTAAATTCAATTGATTGGACATGATTTGGAAAGGCACACACCTGTCTATATAATGTTCCACAGTTGACACTGCATGTCAGAGCATAAACCAAGCCATGAGGTCGAAGGAATTGTCCGTAGAGCTCCAATATAAGATTTTGTTGAGGCACAGATCTGGGGAAGAGTACCAAAACATTTCTGCAGCATTGAAGGTCCCCAAGAACACAGTGGACTCCATCATTCTTAAATGGTAGAAGTTTGGAACTACCAAGACTTTTCCTTCCAGAAGGACAACCATCTCTGCAGCACTCCACCAATCAGGCCTTTATGGTAGAGTGGCCAGATGTAAGCCACTCCTCAGTAAAAGGCACATGACAGCCCGCTTGGAGTTTGACAAAAGGCACATAAAGACTCAGACCATGAGAAACAAGATTCTCTGGTCTGATGAAACCAAGATTGAACTCTTTGGCCTGAATGCCAAACGTCACGTCTGGAGGAAACGTGGCACCATCCCTACGGTGAAGCATGGTGGTGTCAGCATCATGCTGTGGGGATGTTTTTCAGGGACTGGGAGACTAGTCAGGATTGAGGGAAAGATGAATGGATCCTTGATGAAACACGGTCCAAAGCCCTCAGGACCTCAGACTGGGGCAAATGTTCACCTTCCAACAGGACAACAACCCTAAGGACACAGCCAAGACAACACAGGAGTGGCTTCGGGACAAGTCTCTGAATGTCCTTGAGTGGCCCAGTTAGAGCCTGGACTTGAACCCGATCAAACATGTCTGGAGAGACCTGAAAATACTGTAGCTTTGCAGCAAAGCTCCCCATCCAACCTGACAGAGCTTGAGAGGATCTGCAGAGAAGAATAGCAGAAACTCCCCAAATATGTGTACCAAGCTTGTAGCGTCATACCCAAGAAGACTCGAGGCTGTAATCGCTGCCAAAGGTGCTTCAACAAAGTACTGAGTAAAAGGTCTGAGAACTTATGTAAATGTAATATTTCAGTTTATTTTTTTACATTTGCAAACATTTCTAAAAACCTGTTTTTGCTTTGTCATTATTGTGTGTAGATTGATGAGGTGGGAAAAACTATTTAATCCATTTTAGAATAAGGCTGTAACGTAACAAAATGTAGAAAAAGTCAAGGGATCTGAGTACCTTCCAGTACTTTTTGCACTGTACATGTACCACATTAAAAGTCACATTTTCAGGAATGTTTTCTGCACGATTAGGTCTTCTGGGTGAGCTTGCTGTATGCCAGCATAAACTCAAACTCAATCTGAAGAGAAAGTTTGAATGTCTGTTCGAGGGAATAGCAAAGCAAGGAAACTCAACACTTCTCAACAAGGTCTACACAGAGCTGTACATCACAGAGGGTGGAAGTGGAGAGGTCAATCATGAACATGAGGTCAGACAGATTGAGATAGCATCCAGAGGACCACCAACACAAGAGGTACCAATCAAATCCAATGACATCTTCAAACCTTTACCTGGACAAGACAAAACCATCAGGACTGTACTGACAAAGGGAGTCGCTGGCATTGGAAAAACCATCACTGTACACAAGTTCATTTTGGATTGGGCTGAAGGAAAGGCAAATCAGGATGTCCAGCTCATATTTTCTCTCCCTTTTCGGGAGCTCAATTTGTTCAAGGGGAATCAATGCAGTTTGATCAAACTCCTCCATCACTTTTGCGTTGAAGCAAAAGAATCAGGAATATCCAACTTTGAAAAGTACAAAGTTGTGTTTATCTTTGATGGTCTTGATGAGTGCCGACTTCCTCTAGACTTCCAGAACAATAAGAGCTGTTCTGATGTCACAGAGTCAACCTCAGTGGACGTGCTGCTGACAAACCTCATCAAGGGGAATCTGCTCCCATCTGCTCTCCTCTGGATAACCTCTCGACCTGCCGCAGCCTACCGCATCCTTCCTGATTGTGTTGACCAGGTGTCTGAAGTACGAGGGTTTAATGACCAACAGAAGGAGGAATACTTCAAGAAGAGAATCAGTGATCAAAACCTAGCCAAAATAATCATTACACACATAAAGTCATCAAGGAGCCTGTACATCATGTGCCACATACCAGTCTTCAGTTGGATTTCTGCCACAGTCCTAGAGAAAATGTTGGGGGAAGCAGAGAGTGGAAAGATGCCCAACACACTGACTCAGATGTACACACACTATCTGATTTGCATCATACTGATCAATCTGAAATATTCAGTGGGATCAGAGACATTGGGGGCAGATTCAGAGATTAAAACAGACGAAGAGATGATCCTCACACTGGGAAAATTGGCATTTGAACAGCTGGAGAAAGGAAATCTGATCTTCTATGAGGAAGACCTGAGAGAGTGTGGCATTGATGTCAGAGAAGTGTTAGTGCACTCAGGAGTGTTCACTCAGATCTTTAGAGAGGAGTGTGGGCTGTACCAGGGGAGGGTGTACTGCTTTGTGCATCTGAGCATTCAGGAGTTTCTTGCTGCATTATATGTGTTCCACACATTCATCAACAGCGGTCTAAATCTATTAGACGAACAGGAAACCACCACCAGAAAGCTTCAGATAACCAATGGTATTCCTGTAACTCTTCTTCACAAGAGTGCAGTAGACAAGGCCTTACAAAGTGAGAATGGACACCTGGACCTTTTCCTTCGCTTCCTTCTCGGTCTCTCAATGGAGTCCAGTCAAACTCTCCTACGAGGCCTACTGGCACAGATAGGAGGCATCTCTCAGAGCAATGAGGAAACCATTGAGTACATCAAGAAGAAGATCAGGAAGAATCCCTCTCCAGAGAGATGCATCAATCTGTTCCACTGTCTGAATGAGTTGAATGACCATTCTCTTGTGGAGGAGATCCAAAGCTACCTGTGCTCAGGAAGTCTCTCAGAAGCCCAACTTTCGCCTGCACAGTGGTCAGCATTGGTCTTTGTGTTGCTGACATCTGAAAAGGAGCTTGATGTGTTTGACCTGAAGAAATATTCCAGATCAGAAGAGGGTGTTCGGAGGCTGTTGCCAGTGGTCAAAAGCACCAGGACAGCTGTGTGAGTGCAATGATTCTTGAATTTCTGGAATATCCATCATGCTTTTAGCACTTGGGTGTCCAATTTTATCCGCAAAGGGTTGTGTGGGAGCAGGCTTTTACTTCAACCAAAGCAGTAACACACCTGATTCAACTAATCATAGTTTTCAATCGTCAACTTTTTCAATTGAATCAGGTGTGTCAATGCTTTGGCTGGAGCAAAGGTCTGCACCCATACTGGCCCTTTGTGGATAAGATTGGACATCCCTGATTCAGTCAATTAATCTTAACATTTCTTCTTCAGGCTGAAAGGATGTAATCTCACAGAGAGATGCTGTGAAGAATTGGCCTCAGCTCTCAGCTCAAACACCTCACACCTAAGAGAGCTGGACCTGAGTGACAATGACCTGCAAGATTCAGGAGTCAAGCTGCTCTCTGCTGGACTTGCGAGTCCACACTGTAAATTGGAGACACTAAGGCAAGTATATTTGGAGTTGAAGATGGGAGCAAAAGGGAGCATACATTTTAAGACCGAGCAAGCAATCTTACCAAAACGGTTACATTTATCTTTCTGCAGGTTGTCATTCTGTGGTGTCACAGAGAAAGGCTGTGCTTCCCTGGCATCAGCTCTGAGATCAAACCCCTCTCACCTGAAAGAGCTTGATCTGAGCTACAACCACCCTGGAGACACAGGAGTGGAGCTTGTCTCTGCCATACTGGAAGATCCACACTGTCAACTGCATACACTCAGGTAGTAAAACAATTAGTCAGCCGCATATTGAAAGCTGAAGTGTTGCAGAAATTCTAGGAAGAGAGACTGCAGATTTCTTTCAAACAACAATTTATTGTCAGATTTGCAAAAGTTAAGCAATCAACCATCACTAAGAATAGTTAAGAGTTGAAAAGTTCCACGGACAGAGCTGTCTTTCTCCTTTTATAGAAAGTACATTATTTTATCTTTGACAGTTAACAGATGTGCAAAAACAGGCCATGGGAACAGAGTGGTAAAAAGTAATTTAGCTCGTCTGTGTACATCAAGATAGCTGATATCGCCACCACTCTCTGTTCCTCACTGCACTTCCCACAGACATTACCAGTCAAACGTTTGGACACATCTACTTACTGAAGTTTTAATTATTTTTTTTTTTTACAATTTTCTACATTGTAGAATAATAGTGAACACATCAACACTATGAAATAACACATATGGAATCATGTAGTAACCCAAAAAGGTAGGGGTGGGAGCCCTATTTGGTAAAAGACCATGTCCATATTATGGCAAGAACTGCTCAAATAAGAAAAGAGAAACGACAGTCCGTCATTACTTTAAGACATGAAGGTCAGTCAATCTGGAAAATGTCAAGAACAGTGTAGTCGCAAAAACCATCAAGTACTATGACGAAACTGGCTCTCATGAGGACCGCCACAGGAAAGGAAGACCCAGAGTTACCTCTGCTGCTGAGGATAAATTAATTTAAGTTAACTGCACCTCGATTGCAGCCCTAATAAATGCTTCACAGAGTTCAAGTAACAGACACATCCCAACATCAGCTGTTCAGGTGAGACTGCATGAATCAAGCCTTCATGGTCAAATTGCTGCAAAGAAACCACAACTAAAGGACACCAATAAGGGGGGCAGCAGGTAGCCTAGTGGTTAGAGCGTTGGGTCAGTAACCGAAAGGTTGCTAGATCGAATCCCCGAGCTGACAAGGTAAAAATCAACAAGGCAGTTAACCCACTGTTCCTAGGCCATTGTAAATAAGAATTTGTAAATAAGAATTTGTTCTTAACTGACTTGCCTAGTTAAATAAAAAATAGGAGATTTGCTTGGCCAAGTGGGGGTGCTCTGCTGGTGACATTGTCTGTGATTTATTTAGAATTCAAGGCACACCACAGCATTCAAGGCTACCACAGCATTCAGCAGTGATATGCCATCCCATTTGGTTTACGTTTAGTGGGACTATAATTTGTTTTTCAACAGGACAATGACCCAAAACACACCTCTTAGCTGTGTAAGGGCTATTTGACCAAGAAGGAGAGTGATGATGCTGCATCTGATGACCTGGCGTCCACAATCACCCGACCTCAACCCAATTAAGATGGTTTGGGATGAATTGGACCGCAGAGTGAAGGAAAAGCAGCCATCAAGTGCTCAGCATATGTGGGAACTCCTTCAAGACTGTTGGAAAAGCATTCCTCATGAAGCTGGTTGAGAGAATGCCAAGAGTGTGCAAAGCTGTCAACAGGGCAAAGGTTGGCTACTTTGAAGAATATAAAATATATTTAGATTTGTTTAACACTTTTTTGGTTACTACATGATCCCATATGTGTTAATTCATAGTTTTGATGTCTTCACTATTATTCTATAATGTAGAAAATAGCAAAAAATAAAGAAACTCTTGAATGAGTAGGTGTGTCCAAACTTTTGACTGGTACTGTGGCTAAATTCCTGCCGATCGTAAACACTGGAGGTCACGTACTACGGTCGCACGTTTGACCTCTGTCATTGCCAACAAAGGGTATACAGTGATCCCTCGCCACTTCGCGGTTCACTTATCGCGGATTCGCTATTTCGCGGATTTTCATAATGCATTTTTTTTTTTTTTTTGGTGCATTGTGCTCTGCATTCTGATTCGCTAAAAACTCACTCCCGCTTCTTGTATCAAAACATGCTACGAATTGTGCTATCATTTTGTCGTCTCGTGCAGTTATGTGTACGTACATAAAACAGCTTGGCAAATTTACATTAAGTTGGCCAAATTATCTTGTAATTTCGAACATCTCCTAAACCCATAATGTCGACGAAACGGCCTACACGTGAGTCACTGTATTTGTATACATGTAATAGTTGCTAATTGTAAAAAAAAAAAAAGTTTTCTATTTCGCGGATTTCACTTATCGCGGGTCATTTTCGGAACGTAACCCCCGCGATAAACTAGGGATTACTGTATAACAAAGTATTGAGATAAACTTTTGTTATTGACCAAATACTTATTTTCCACCATAATTTGCAAATAAATTCATTAAAAATCCTACAATGTGATTTCCTGGATTTTTTCCCTCATTTTGTCTGTCATAGTTGAAGTGTACCTATGATGAAAATGACAGGCCTCTCTCATCTTTTTAAGTGGGAGAACTTGCACAATTGGTGACTGACTAAATACTTTTTTGCCCCACTGTATATCTCACAGAGCTTTGAGTTTACATGCTGCTACTGCCACAAAGGGATATTTGCCACTCCAACAGTGTGTTCTGCTTTTTCAACAGTGTGGATCATAATGCTGAGTGCTGGTTGAAATCTGCCCTGAAGAAATGTACGTTTTGAATTGTGCCTATTTTTATATTACAATACATAAATGTACCTGCAATACGTGAAGAGGGTATTCATAGGAACTGTTCCTGTTATTTATTGTCTCTGTCTCTTCCGTCAGATGCATGTGAGCTCACACTGGATCCAAACACAGCACACACATACCTCTCTCTGTGTGAGGCAAATAAAAAGATGACACGGATGGAAGCGGCGCAAGTATATCCTGATAGCTCTGATAGATTTAAGGACTGGGGCCAGGCGTTGTGTAGAGAGGGTCTGTCTGGGCGCTGCTACTGGGAGGCAGAATGGACTGGGAAATGGGCTGGTGTAGGAGTGGCATATAAAGGAATCAGCAGGAAAGGGGAGGGTAATGATTGTGTGCTTGGATACAATGACATGTCTTGGAGTCTGCGCTGCTTTGATGGCTGTTTCAATGCCTGGCACAAGAAGAAGGGGGAAGACATATTGGTCCCCTCCCCTATCCCCAAAAGGGTAGGAATGTATCTGGACTGGCTGGCTGGCACTCTGTCCTTCTACAGTGTCTCATCTAACTCACTGACCCACCTGCACACATTCCAGACGACATTCACTGAGCCTCTCTACCCAGGGTTTAGGCTTTGGTATCATGACACCTCAGTGTCCCTGTGCCAGGTAGAATAGCCCCTTGTGGTATACCTAGAAGAACACCAAAAGGATCAGACTCTAAAATACACTACCACTCAATAAAGGTGAACATTGTTACTGATTATATCAAATTTATAAAGCCCTTCTTACATCAACTGATATCTCGAAGTGCTGTACAGAAACCCAGCCTAAAACCCCAAACGTCAAGCAATGCAGGTGTAGAAGCTCGGTGGCTAGGAAAAACTCCCGAGAATGGCCAGAACCTAGGAAGAAACCTAGAGAGGAACCAGGCTATGAGGGGTGGCCAGTCCTCTTCTGGCTGTGCCAGGTGGAGATTATAACAGAACATGGCCAAGATTTTCAAATGTTCATAGATGACCAGCAGGGTCAAATAATAATAATCACAGTGGTTGTCGAGGGTGCAACAGGTCAGCACCTCAGGAGTAAATGTCAGTTGGCTTTTACTAGCCGATCATTCAGAGTATCTCTACCGCTCTTGCTGTCTCTAGAGAGTTGAAAACAGCAGGTCTGGGACAGGTAGCACGTCCGGTGAACAGGACAGGGTTCCATAACCACAGGCAGAACAGTTGAAACTGTAGCAGCAGCACTGCCAGGTGGACTGGGGACATATGGGTATGTACAGTTGAAGTTGGAAGTTTACATACACCTCAGCCAAATACATTTAAACTCAGTTTTTCACAATTCCTGACATTTAATCCTAGTAAAAATTCCCTGTCTTTGGTCAGTTAGGATCACCACTTTATTTTATGAATGTGAAATGTCAGAATAATAGTAGAGGGAATGATTTATTTCAGCAAATAATAATCAGGAATAAATGTCAGTTGGCTTTTCATAGCCGATCATTAAGAGTTGAAAACAGCAGGTCTGGGACAGGTAGCACGTCCGGTGGACAGGTTAGGGTTCCATAACCACAGGCAGAACAGTTGAAACTGGAACAGCAGTTTCATGTATGATTTTTAAGTAATTAATTTGCATTTTATTGCATGACATAAGTATTTGATACATCAGAAAAGCAGAACTTAATATTTGGTACAGAAACCTTTGTTTGCAATTACAGAGATCATACGTCTCCTGTAGTTATTGACCAGGTTTGCACACACTGCAGCAGGGATTTTGGCCCACTCCTCCATACAGACCTTCTCCAGATCCTTCAGGTTTCGGGGCTGTCGCTGGGCAATACGGACTTTCAGCTCCCTTCAAAGATTTTCTATTGGGTTCAGGTCTGGAGACTGGCTAGGCCACATGCTTCTTACGGAGCCACTCCTTAGTTGCCCTGGCTGTGTGTTTCGGGTCGTTGTCATGCTGGAAGACCCAGCCACGACCCATCTTCAATGCTCTTACTGAGGGAAGGAGGTTGTTGGCCAAGATCTCGCGATACATGGCCCCATCCATCCTCCCCTCAATACGGTTCAGTCGTCCTGTCCCCTTTGCAGAAAAGCATCCCCAAAGAATGATGTTTCCACCTCCATGCTTCACGGTTGGGATGGTGTTCTTGGGGTTGTACTCATACTTCTTCTTCCTCCAAACACGGCGAGTGGAGTTTAGACCAAAAAGCTCTATTTTTGTCTCATCAGACCACATGACCTTCTCCCATTCCTCCTCTGGATCATCCAGATGGTCATTGGCAAACTTCAGACGGGCCTGGACATGCGCTGACTTGAGCAGGGGGACCTTGCGTGCGCTGCAGGATTTTAATCCATGACGGCGTAGTGTGTTACTAATGGTTTTCTTTGAGACTGTGGTCCCAGCTCTCTTCAGGTCATTGACCAGGTCCTGCTGTGTAGTTCTGGGCTGATCCCTCACCTTCCTCATGATCATTGATGCACCACGAGGTGAGATCTTGCATGGAGCCCCAGACCGAGGGTGATTGACCGTCATCTTGAACTTCTTCCATTTTCTAATAATTGCGCCAACAGTTGTTGCCTTCTCACCAAGCTGCTTGCCTATTGTCCTGTAGCCCATCCCAGCCTTGTGCAGGTCTACAATTTTATCCCTGATGTCCTTACACAGCTCTCTGGTCTTGGCCATTGTGGAGAGGTTGGAGTCTGTTTGATTGAGTGTGTGGACAGGTGTCTTTTATACAGGTAACGAGTTCAAACAGGTGCAGTTAATACAGGTAATGAGTGGAGAACAGGAGGGCTTCTTAAAGAAAAACTTACAGGTCTGTGAGAGCCGGAATTCTTACTGGTTGGTAGGTGATCAAATACTTATGTCATGCAATAAAATGCTAATTAATTACTTAAAAATCATACAATGTGATTTTCTGGATTTTTGTTTTAGATTCCGTCTCACAGTTGAAGTGTACCTATGATAAAAATTATAGACCTCTACATGCTTTGTAAGTAGGAAAACCTGCAAAATCGTCAGTGTATCAAATACTTGTTCTCCCCACTGTAGGCACTTTTTTTACCTGTTTCCTCCAGCACCTTCACAAGGTCCTTCGCTGTTGTTCTGGGATTGATTTGCACTTTTCTCACCAAAGTACGTTCATCTCTAGGAGACAGAACGCGTCTCCTTCCTGAGCAGTATGATGGCTGCGTGGTCCCATGGTGTTTATACTTGCGTACTATTGTTTGTACAGATGAACGTGGTACCTTCAGGCATTTGGAAATTGCTCCCAAGGATGGACCGGACTTGTGGAGGTCTACAATTTTTTTCTGAGGTCTTGGCTGATTTCTTTTGATTTTCTCATGTTGTCAAACAAAGAGGCACTTTGAAGTTAGGCCTTGAAATACATCCACAGGTACACCTCCAATTGCCTCCAATTATGTCAATTAGCCAATCAGAAGCTTCTAAAGCCATGACATAATTTTCTGGAATTTTCCAAGCTGTTTAAAGACACAGTCAACTTAGTGTATGTAATCTTCTGACCCACAGGAATTGTGATATAGTGAATTATAAATGAAATAATCTGTCTGTAAACAATTGTTGGAAAAATTATGCATAAAGTTGATGACCTAACCGTCTTGCCAAAACTATAGTTTGTTAACAAGAAATTTGTGGAGTGGTTGAAAAATGTAATTTTAATGACTCCAACCTAAGTGTATGTAAACTTCCGACTTCAACTATAGTTACTGGCTTATAAGTCATTCAAATAAACTGTATAAACAGGTAATGGACATACAGTATTTATAAAATGCATAAGGCTGGGATCATCAACTAGATTCAGCCATGGGACAATTTTTTTCTTGAGCGGATGGTCTTGGGGTCAGAAAACAATCACAAATTATTTGTAGACTGCAAATTGACCGCAAGAAGCCCAAGCAAATATAATATTTGACTCAAACCTTGCTTCCATTTTTATACCGTCACATGTCTCTCTAATGCGTGGGGGAGGGGGGAGCTTAGAAAACTTTGGGGGCCAAATAAGACCACATTTGACCCACGGGCCGCCAGTAGGGGAACCCTGGCAGTGGAATTGACAGTGACATTCTATTTGTAAAAGGAAATATGTGATAGTTTAATCTATGCAAAACAAGAATTTGGTTCTATTGTGGACTAGATTTTACATATTTATTTTTGTTTATTAGAATACAGCGCCATATTCTGGTTACGAAACCATACAGTATGTCTGTCTATACATTATTTAGCATACGTTACTTACAATATCATTCTACTGCAAGACATAATTAAGGCTCATTACATATTTTAAATGTATAAGTCTTGGTTTCGAACCGTTATCACCATAAAGTTACACTACATGGCCAAAAGAATGCGGACACCTGCTCGTCGAACATCTCATTCCAAAATCATGGACATTAATATGGAGTTGGTCCCCCCTTTGCCGCTATAACAGCCTCCACTCTTCTGGGAAGGCTTTTCACTAGATAGTAGAAAGAGGAGGAAGGGAAGCGCTACTAAGGTACACAATAGTACATTTTGGTAGATAGAAGGTGCTCTTTGGTAAAAGGGGTAAATTGGTCATCAAAAAGAAAGGAGGACCAAGGCACTCTTCATATGATTAATTAAAATGCCTTTATTAGTATGGCATGTTCAATAGAAACAAAGTTTTTTTTTAATGGCTTTTCACTAGATGTTGGAACATTGATGCGGGGACTTGCTTCCATTCACCCATGAGCATTAGTGAGGTCGGGAGATTAGGCCTGGCTCGCAGTCGGTGTTTGTGGTGGAATATTTTATTCAAGTGAGAGAGACTTTATTTCTTTAAACAATCATCTTTATTCAATATTGATTAATTATTGCAATGATACCTGATACCAAGATTGCTCAGTCATAGCTGGTTTAACCCCCCCCCCCCATATTGGGGGCACCATAAGCCACTTTGGGTTCCTCCTGTGGGCATCTGCCTCTGGTGCTGTCTCCCAAATGCCAGGATAATTAGGAATACTGAGACCTTTGTTCTGTTCCTCCAGGCCCTCTCTAGCTCTGTGACACTCACCATATCTGATCTATGGAATGCCAGCTGTAGGTTTTTTATCACCAAGCCATCACTTAGTCAGTTGCCAGCCCAAGCTCCATAAAGACTCCTCTCAGTTAACTCAGAAAAGGAGAGAGTCCTAAGAACCTTACCCTATTAAATGAAACAACCATTTGGTGCATAAATATAACATAATCCTGCTACCACATTCCCCCATTTTGGGAATTCTCTCAATTTAAAAGCAGAATTACAAGGTTTTAAAAAATAAAATAAAAAACATTTATTCCTTTTAGTGCTTAATGAACATGACCCAGGACAAGCATCATGATTCCACCATGTATAATGGACTCTATGTCCATTAGCATAAACCTGCTATAGCTCCTGAGTATTATCATCAAAAATTACAATTTGGCAATGGATATAAATCAAATGGATTGGGATCAGTTTCACTCTCAGGACCAGCGTTCACTTCACCAAGGCATGCTGAGAATAGTCATTGGTCAACATTTTTCGGTACACAACATCTTTATCTATGTCACAATCAGCATAACAACAATCAAAACAATCAATCCATAATACATTAATTGCTCTGATTTAACATACTAAAACTTACTCAAATCAACCAGGCAGTTTAAAAAAATCATTCAGCTTCTAAATCATAATTAAAACCCAATTAATTATCCAACCAAAATCTAGAATGACATTGCTCAGTGATTCACATTGGTTCTATCATTCAAAATTAAAACCCTCAACTTAACACACATCAAGACTGGCAGAATGTACATTTATATTACCATACAATATATTAATCTCATAATTCTAGTATTACATTTCTCATCAGGGTTATAATTACAGATCAGTATCTCAATGCATTCTTAGCCTAAATTACTATAAATTTAGCAGTGTATAAACCTCAATCAACCTGATACTCCAAAATAACAATATCAGACAAGTCTAAATCAATTACGGGCAGTTGACGAACCCCCTCCCTTTCCTGGCACTCAATCTTCTGGCATTTTTTTCATTTTTGTTCTTCAGATAGCTTCACAGTGGATGGCCCATGACATGACTAAGTAGTGTGAATACATATGTAAATTAGATATTTCTGTATTTTATTTTCAACAAATTTGCTAAAGTGTCTACAAACATGTTTTCACTTTGTCATTATGGGATATTGTGTGCAGATGGGTGAGAAAACATTTTGAATTCAGGCTGTAACACAACAGAATATATTCTCAAATCTTGAATTGAGAGGGTATGCCCAGGGCCTACTTTTTATTAAAGAAAATGGCAAAAAGCACAGGCCTACCCCTTGTTAGCTTAATATTTTGAAAAAAATTAAACGGATCCGATTATATAAAGTGATATATAACAGCGCCTTGATCAGAGATGGTTTACACTAGAAACAAGCTGTAAAAGATGCATATGGGGATATCTTTGACATTCAGAGGCTGGACTCCAACCTTCTATATCCGAGGAGACAAAACATTTACTTTGCTTGGGAAGTAACCAAATTCTGTCACTATCAATTGATTAAGCTATTCACAAGATGTTTAAACCCAGACAGCTTTTGGGGAAACACTTGTGACCTCTCGTTGGGTTAAGCATTTACATTTACATTTACATTTAAGTCATTTAGCAGACGCTCTTATCCAGAGCGACTTACAAATTGGTGCATTCACCTTATGATATCCAGTGGAACAACCACTTTACAATAGTGCATCTAACTCTTTTAAGGGGGGGGGGGGGTTAGAAGGATTACTTTATCCTATCCTAGGTATTCCTTAAAGGGGTGGGGTTTCAGGTGTCTCCGGAAGGTGGTGATTGACTCCGCTGACCTGGCGTCGTGAGGGAGTTTGTTCCACCATTGGGGTGCCAGAGCAGCGAACAGTTTTGACTGGGCTGAGCGGGAACTGTACTTCCTCAGAGGTAGGGAGGCGAGCAGGCCAGAGGTGGATGAACGCAGTGCCCTTGTTTGGGTGTAGGGCCTGATCAGAGCCTGAAGGTACGGAGGTGCCGTTCCCCTCACAGCTCCGTAGGCAAGCACCATGGTCTTGTAACGGATGCGAGCTTCAACTGGAAGCCAGTGGAGAGAGCGGAGGAGCGGGGTGACGTGAGAGAACTTGGGAAAGTTGAACACCAGACGGGCTGCGGCGTTCTGGATGAGTTGTAGGGGTTTAATGGCACAGGCAGGGAGCCCAGCCAACAGCGAGTTGCAGTAATCCAGACGGGAGATGACAAGTGCCTGGATTAGGACCTGCGCCGCTTCCTGCGTGAGGCAGGGTCGTACTCTGCGAATGTTGTAGAGCATGAACCTACAGGAACGGGTCACCGCCTTGATGTTAGTTGAGAACGACAGGGTGTTGTCCAGGATCACGCCAAGGTTCTTAGCACTCTGGGAGGAGGACACAATGGAGTTGTCAACCGTGATGGCGAGATCATGGAACGGGCAGTCCTTCCCCGGGAGGAAGAGCAGCTCCGTCTTGCCGAGGTTCAGCTTGAGGTGGTGATCCGTCATCCACACTGATATGTCTGCCAGGCATGCAGAGATGCGATTCACCACCTGGTTATCAGAGGGGGGAAAGGAGAAGATTAATTGTGTGTCGTCTGCATAGCAATGATAGGAGAGACCATGTGAGGATATGACAGAGCCAAGTGACTTGGTGTATAGCGAGAATAGGAGAGGGCCTAGAACAGAGCCCTGGGGGACACCAGTGGTGAGAGCACGTGGTGCGGAGACAGATTCTCGCCACGCCACCTGGTAGGAGCGACCTGTCAGGTAGGACGCAATCCAAGCGTGGGCCGCGCCGGAGATGCCCAGCTCGGAGAGGGTGGAGAGGAGGATCTGATGGTTCACAGTATCAAAGGCAGCCGATAGGTCTAGAAGGATGAGAGCAGAGGAGAGAGAGTTAGCTTTAGCAGTGCGGAGCGCCTCCGTGACACAGAGAAGAGCAGTCTCAGTTGAATGACTAGTCTTGAAACCTGACTGATTTGGATCAAGAAGGTCATTCTGAGAGAGATAGCAGGAGAGCTGGCCAAGGACGGCACGTTCAAGAGTTTTGGAGAGAAAAGAAAGAAGGGATACTGGTCTGTAGTTGTTGACATCGGAGGGATCGAGTGTAGGTTTTTTCAGAAGGGGTGCAACTCTCGCTCTCTTGAAGACGGAAGGGACGTAGCCAGCGGTCAAGGATGAGTTGATGAGCGAGGTGAGGTAAGGGAGAAGGTCTCCGGAAATGGTCTGGAGAAGAGAGGAGGGGATAGGGTCAAGCGGGCAGGTTGTTGGGCGGCCGGCCGTCACAAGACGCGAGATTTCATCTGGAGAGAGAGGGGAGAAAGAGGTCAAAGCACAGGGTAGGGCAGTGTGAGCAGAACCAGCGGTGTCGTTTGACTTAGCAAACGAGGATCGGATGTCGTCGACCTTCTTTTCAAAATGGTTGACGAAGTCATCAGCAGAGAGGGAGGAGGGGGGAGGAGGGGGAGGAGGATTCAGGAGGGAGGAGAAGGTGGCAAAGAGCTTCCTAGGGTTAGAGGCAGATGCTTGGAATTTAGAGTGGTAGAAATTGGCTTTAGCAGCAGAGACAGAAGAGGAGAATGTAGAGAGGAGGGAGTGAAAGGATGCCAGGTCCGCAGGGAGGCGAGTTTTCCTCCATTTCCGCTCGGCTGCCCGGAGCCCTGTTCTGTGAGCTCGCAATGAGTCGTCGAGCCACGGAGCAGGAGGGGAGGACCGAGCCGGCCTGGAGGATAGGGGACATAGAGAGTCAAAGGATGCAGAAAGGGAGGAGAGGAGGGTTGAGGAGGCAGAATCAGGAGATAGGTTGGAGAAGGTTTGAGCAGAGGGAAGAGATGATAGGATGGAAGAGGAGAGAGTAGCGGGGGAGAGAGAGCGAAGGTTGGGACGGCGCGATACCATCCGAGTAGGGGCAGTGTGGGAAGTGTTGGATGAGAGCGAGAGGGAAAAGGATACAAGGTAGTGGTCGGAGACTTGGAGGGGAGTTGCAATGAGATTAGTCAATTAAGCCATGGAAGAAGAGTAGCCAACAGTTAAAGCTTAATGTTCTGGTTCTCTAGTCATAGCTGCGTGAAGTAGTTTGTGGGTGACGGTACACCCCGACTTCCCGCGTCTGTAGGCCTACTCTGTCTGGGGTGGAAAGGTAGGCCTAACTTTTGAAAGTACCATGTTCAGATTCCTAATGACGTCTCTGATGTAATTATTTGCAAACAGTCATAGTTTCGTTGCACTGATTTGGCATTGGAGAAATATGTCCATTATTAGCCTGTCCTTTAGGTAATTTGTGTGGTATTAAAAACGATTCTGCTAATATGTCAAATGATGTAGAATTGCATGAAATGTTTATAAAATACAATTTTATCTTTCCACCCCTACTCTTGCCCGGCCGATCGTGTATAGCCATTGCACGATTTCGGTGGTCTTATTTGACCATTTCTTCCGTTCAATCCCACCAAGGGACACCACATGAGTATTTACAATACTTGTTACACTGTACTTAAAACAAATATGTTTATTTTAATACAGTGAACTTTGTATTCCCTCAGAAGTTGGTACACTGTACTTAAAACAATATTATAACTTTTGATAGTTTTAATACAATTTAGTTTTAATACAATAATAATTTGTCTTCAATTCTTTGTGTTTATTCGCCCAGAGCAAATAACTTTACAGGAGAGGGGACCCACTGTGATTAACTGAGTGCCTCTTCAGAGCAAGGCATCCATATCCTGTGAGATGGAATGTTCCACTTTAAAATATTCTATGTCGGCAGTTACATGCTTCATGATCAACATCTATTTATTCATGCAACAAACCTGGATAGTTGTTTTAGGTCTGTTTAGTGTAAACAGTTTGATATATGACTAAGTGCATTACTTTTAATTTTCTTAAAATGTTACTTGTCTCCTTTTCACCTCATTTAACATCTGATTTACTTAACAAAAAGCACATCTCAATAGGTGGTCACGGTAAGTCATGGCATTACACATGGGGTGTGTGGCTTTCCTCTTTTGTTCAAGCGAGGGGGAGACTAATGATGTGGATTCCTTGAATGCCTAAAAAGTTGTCTAAAAAAGCCCCAGCAGTATTTGGTTAAAAATGTATATTTTTTTTACCCTTTTAGTGTGTACTGTAGTTATAGATGGGATATTGCTTTTCAAAATTAAAAGTTCAGAAATCACTGGAGGACGTTGCATTTGTCTTTATATGCATTCAAATGGCAATGTAAAAAAAGAGGAAGGAAGAGTCTAGGTGATTCCAAACTTCTTCCATTTAAAAATGATGGACACCACTGTGTTCTTGGGGACCTTCAATGCTGCATAAATGTTTTGATACCCTTCCCCAGATCTGTGCCTCGACACAATCCTGTATCGGCGCTCTACAGACAATTCCTTCGACATCATGGCTTGGTTTTTGCTCTGACATGTACTGTCAACTGTGGGACCTTATATAGACAGATGTGTGTGCCTTTCCAAATCATGTCCAATCAATTAAATTTACCACAGGTGGACTCCAAGTTGTAGAAACGGTCCAAGGATGATCAATGGAAACAGGATGCACCTGAGCTCAATTTCAAGACGCATAGCAAAGAGTCTGAATACAGATGTGTTTTTATTTTTAATAGATTTGCACAAAAACTCACAGTTTTCACTTTGTGATTATGGGGTAGTGTGTGTAGATTGAGGAAAATGTTTTATTTAATACATTTTAGAAAAATAAACTTAACAAAATAAGAAAAAAAGGAATCTGAATACTTTCCAAATACAGTGTATGCACAGTAATGTAAAAGAATGGACAGTACCTGTGAAATAAATACAATATCAAACAATAGTCCAAACCACCTCTATCAATGGAAATAGATTTTCAGCTCCTATTTATCTCTGTGTGTGTCTGTGGAGTCACTCCCCTTCACCATCCATCCCTGCTTTTCAATTTAATAAAAAGGCAGACTGTTGGAACACCCTCCAAAGCCCTGTGCCAGGTACAGGGGAAACACTTTGGCTAGGCAGTAGATATTTTCCTGCCACTCAAGGAAAGCCGGTATGTGTATGAGGGCTGTTGGGGCCTTGTTTCAGCGACTGGTGGCAGAACCTGTACAGACGGCCGGAAGGACGCTGCTCTGAGGATTTTCTCTTTCCTCTATTCGCTCCTTCCTCACTGCTCCCGAGGCATCCAGCTCCCATTGGAAGAAGACAGCGGCAGCAAAATCCTCAAATGACATCCTATATTTGCATAATCATACATGTAGTTTTTCACCAACGTGAAGTCGTGCCCATATCTGCTGCAGCTGCTCCATGCTTGTCTGTTGGGGAAGCCTTGGGGGAGTGTTGTAGAATAGAGCTTTATTTCCCCTTTGGAGCATGCTTTTGGCTCACACACAGGGAATTCAGTCAGAAGACAGTTCTGTCTGAAGAATCACATCTTACACAGGGACGTAAAGCCTTCTGCTGTGTAAGTGCAGGTAGCAGGGAACGTGACTGGGACACTGACCGTTTCATTCTCTGAAGTAACATAATGCCACATCTGTGTATCTAGGAGCTTCTCTGTTAATAGCAAAGCAGATCCACCCGCTTCAGGACCTCTTTCTCCAGGTGGTGCTTGGCCAGTTTGACATCACTGGCAGCTCGGGCCGTCGTCCATGGTCCAAAATGAAGACGCAACCTCATCTCTTGATGGGCCCAGTGGAGAAGCTGTCAAGGGCAGTTGTGGTGTGGCTGGCAGAGGTGCGCATAGCAGATCTGAAAGAGGCACAATATTATTTTAATGACACTATACACTGACCTAAATCGCTTGTGTGTGAGAGAATGAGATAGTGCCTGCACACACAAGTATGTGTGTGATATCATTTGAATTAACCTGTATCCAGCAGGAACTCTTCAGAGCACTCTTCTTTTGTTGTGGCAAGAGGTGCTGCTAAAGGGGAGGAGAGTCGGACAGCCTGTGATGGAGAGGCGGAGTGTGAACTGTGTGATCATGTTGCTGTGCTGTTTTTTTTTGTCGTTGAATTTAGTCCCTAAATGCACAATATGAGCTTTTCCCTCCGACTGCTCAGTGTACTCGCCCTGGCAATACCCGATGTGTGTTTGTCAACCTGACCGAATCTTTGTATTAGAACATTCAGTGACTAGCTTTGGCATCAACTACTGTAAAAAGGATATCAAATATTCAGATCTGTATTTACATAGGCTTAATCATGTGAATTTACAAAACCTCCTAGTCATCACTAGAGCTTAACAACGGATGTAGGCTACATTGCAAGTGTGTACGCACCTCTCGACTGTTGTGATATGCATTTATTGGCACAACCGTTGCTGATAAATGCATTGCAAATCTGTTGTTCCTCCAAAGTGTAGACTAAGCCAGTTAATGGTCCAATTTTAGTCACCTTTCTCTGGTCCTTCCTGCTAGGGTCAGACGGCTTCAAGTTTGGGAATGGAAGACCTAGGGTAATGGAATATTGACATTAAGTATGCATAACTTAAGATATCCACACAGTAAATGAAGTGGCAGCGTTTTATGAATTAAATTCAATTTGAATGAGATTTACCACCGTTGTCTATCCGGCACCCACAGCAATTGTAGCAGCATTTGGCTTGCTGTGTGTTTAAAAACAGCACAGTTACACCATGAGCAATAACAGATATGCAAATAATTCTCGATCAAAGTAAGATCTGTAAATGAATGGGACTAGGCTTGTCTCATCTGATTGAGAATTGCTGATACTATCTTTGTCTAGTTTCTTTTGAAAATCTGCCAATGAACCACACACGTACCTCCCAAGTGACGCAGTGGTCTAAGGCACTGCAGTCCCTGGTTCGAAACCAGGATGTATCACATCCGGCTGTGATTGAGAGTCCCATAAGGCGTCGCACAATTGGCCCAGCGTCATCCGGATTTGGCCAGGGAAGGCCTTCATTGTAAATAATAATTTGTTCTTAACTGACTTGCCTAGTTAAATAAAAATATCTAGTGAGTGCACAGAACATTTTACCTTTAATTAACTTACCTGGTTGATCCATTTATGTCAACATCACTTTTTCATGGAACTGAGATCGGCAGCTATGCTAGAGTATTTTCCACTCTTTAAAGCAGGTAGATAGCGTAACAAAAGTGGCACCACCACAGCTGCATTGCGGGCATTTCCTAAAGGTGTACGTTAACTAAATACTAGCCTACAGACTATAACCTTGCTAAGCTAGTTAAAGAAACAACCTATTTCATCAAATACTTTAGATAAATATGGAGCTAGTGTGATCGCATGCCAAACAACTTCAGAGATGATTAAAGCAAGTGACTTACCGGTCTTGTTAGCGAGTGCTGCTTTGCAGCTGGCGAATTGATCTAGACTAGAGCCTGCTAAAGTTAGCTAGCTAGCCAGTTACAGTAGCTTTGTAGCTAGCTAGCTCTTGGACATAAATGAAAATACTTGCAGTTGTAAGTGGTAATTTCCAGATGGAGAAATGCCAGATCTGTCTGTAATAACGTTAAATAACTGCGATCTATGTCTACAGTGATGGTTGTTCACTCCGCGAGGTAGCTATACTATAAATAGACAGACTGAAAGCAAATATTTGCCTTACTAACCCAAGATCGCCCACAGCCTGTGTCGTTTGAAATGGGAACAAATCAGTCAAAGTAGGCAGAACAAGCAAGGAGGGGGGCAGAGCTAAGCACGAGCTAGTGAGATCATATTGGCGCATTCAGGCATGTTTTTGCATATTTACGTTATGGAACGCCTTCTTTAAAAGGGCGTGTGCAATTCGCCCTTGCACTCCTAAACAATTCAATTTCTTTTAACTTAGGTAAAGGGTAAAATCTACAAAACATAGACACTCTGTTCGTAACATATTCTAGTTTTGGGTACAGAAAACCTTATTGAGATAAAATGTTTAATCGATGAGAACGCATGTTGGCCAAAATCCATCGTCTCCCACTGCCGGTCACTCAGCACCTTATTTTGTAGTGAGTGGAAACGCCATCCATATACTTCACACTTAAAAACATCCGGTGAAAAATCTGTCTCATTGTTCTATATGTGCTGAAAGTACCCTTTCTACAGTTGCCCATAGGGAATGGAACAACGCCACAAAACTAACACAAAACCATCCAGTGGCCAGAAATACATTACACCCGTAGTGATCAAATTTCCTGCATTGCCATGTAACGCTTACATGACGAAGAACAATTTCTTAAACTGCATATCTAAGCTTCTGGTCGGTCCAATAAGTGAGGATACATTCTCTGCTATCCACTTGGCGTATAGGGAGGGTCACTTGTTTTTTTTCAAGCGTTCAGGGAGGGTTTAGGTAACATATTTTGCTGAAGCGAGGGCCATTCATTTTAATTTCAGTGGTCCGATTTTCTCCATGTAATCCTTATTATAAATAACGTTCACTCCCAAAGCAAACCTAATCAGATTTACCTGTGCCGGTTTTCAGACAAAGTTTAGTTTGGTTTATGAGGATCTCTAGCTACTGCACATGCAGCAGCTACTCTTCCTGGGGTCTACATAAATCGTTAAAATACAAGACAAAGTACTGAACAGTAATAGACAAGAAAATAAGCGTTTACAAAAAAGTTATAGAAAAATATTTACACTATTATATATATACACACACAATGAACAAAAATATAAACAACATGCAACAATAAGATTTTACTGAGTTACAGTACACAAGGAAATCAGTCAATTGAAATAAATAAATTAGGGCCTAATTTATGTGTTTCACATAACTGGGCAGGGGCGTAGCCATGGGTGGCATAGGTACATCCACTTGGGAGCAAGACTCACCAACTGGGGAACAGGCCCAGCCAATCCACAGGGGTTTTTCCCCACAAAAGGGCTTTATTACAGACATAAACACTCCTCAGTATCATCAGCTGTCCGGGTGGTTGGTCTCAGATGATCCCACAGGTGAAGAAGCCGGATGTGGAAGTCCTGGGCTGGCATGGTGACATATAGTCTGCGGTTGTTAGGCCGGTTGGATGTACTGCCAAATTCTCTAAAAAGACTGGAGGCGTAACATTCAATTCTCTGGCAACAGCTCTGGGGGACATTCCTCCAGTCAGCATGCCAATTGCACACTCCCTCAAAACGTGAGACATTTGTGGCATTGTGTTGTGTGACAAAACTGTACATTTTAAAGTGGCCTTTATTGTCCCCAGCACAAGGTGCACCTGTGTAAAGAACATGCTGTTTAATCAGCTTCTTGATATGCCACACCTGTCAGGTGGATTGATTATCTTGGCCAAGAAGAAATGCTCACTAACAGAGATGTAAACAAATGTGGGCCAAAAAACAGAGAAATAAGCTTTTTGTGCATATAGAACATTTCTGGGATTTTTTTATTACAGCTCATCAAACATGGGACCAATGCTTTACATGATGCGTTTATCCTTTTGTTCAGTGTACATATTCAGATATACAGTACAGTTAAATTAGATTTTTAGAAAGGAGGAGAGGTGCTGTAATAAAAGATGTTTGTTTTTTTTTCAAGCTAAAAACTTGCTTTTTGCTAGACTAACCTCTGGTGGCAGAGCATTCCACGGTGACATGGCTCTAAACACAACTGAGCAACGCATTAAAATCTGTTTTTGGTTGGGTACAGTGAAGAAACCTATAGCGGCGTATGTATGTCTGAAATGTATGCAAATAGATTATACAAAGTGGTTAGGCATTTAAAACACAAATGTTTCTTAAAAATACTATTTATCTTCTAGTCTATTTCTCTTCAACCATGAAATACTATCATGCATGTTGTTGATGTTAGTTCTGTGTGTGCAGTTAAGGGCAAAGCATGCTGCTTTGTTGAGCCAGCTGCAGCTTTGCTAGGCCTGTCTTTGCTGCACATGACAATATTAACAGACCGTAATCAAGATGGGACAAGATCAGAGCCTGAACAACTAGTACAGTTTGTGTCAAAAACACAAAACATCTTCACAACAACATTGTCAACATGACTTGACCATGATAACTGACCATCCAATGTTACTCCTAGGAGTACAGCATCCTCAACTTGTTACATGGTCACACCTTTTATGCACAACTCCAGATGAGGTTTAGGGCTAAGAGAAGGCTTTTGGTGTTAGATGCATTTAAGACCAGTTTGTTAATGTCCCATTCTGACACTGACTAACTCCTTGCTAACAATGCTGACCCCACCGCTCGCGTTGCATTGCAAAATAAATGTACACATATACTACCGTTCAAAAGTTTGGCGTCACTTAGAAATGTCCTTGTTTTTGAGAAAAGCACATTTTTTGTCCATTAAAATATCAAATTGATCAGAAATACAGTGTAGACACTGTTAATGTTGTAAATGACTATTGTAGCTGGAAACGGCAGATTTTTTATGGAATACCTACATAGGCGTACAGAGGCCCATTATGTGCAACGATCACTCCTGTGTTCCAATGGCATGTTGTGTTTGCTAATCCAAGTTTATAATTTTAAATCTTTGTGGTAATGCACCATAAAAGTTGGTTGCCAACCGCCATATGAAGTCCAACAAAGAAAAAGAAGGAAGGAGTAGACATGACGAGAAACGAATCCGGTTTACCGTTTTATCTGAGGATGAATTGTCGGAGTAGAGAACCTTGTGCAATTCAGGTAAAATAACAACCCAATGTTTATATCCCAGGACAAATTAGCTAGCAACAGCAAGCTAAATTGCCATACATGTTTCATGCTTTTTGACCTGTCCACAAATTAATATAATTGGTTCAGAGTTTGTTTTGATATTTCAACCTGAGTGTCCTGATCACATCTGATGTGGGTGAACAAAATCAACTTGCATGCGGTTTGGTCAGCATGTAAGAGTCTTAGTGAGCTCACTGACTGTAGGTGCTGATGTGTAGTGTGTGCAATCATCAGCATGCATAATAATTGTAGTTTCTTGTAAAAAATAGAGAAGAGTAACAGCTCAAGGCAACTGCCCTGAGGGATACTCCACTGTACATATGATGTTAGAGAAGCTCCCACTGAAGAATACTCTTGAGTTCTAATGAATGTATAAGTAACTCTCCAACCATGTGATAGCAGGTGATGTAAAGGAATTGTTTTCAAAAACAAATTATGATCAATAACAAAGGCTGCACTGAAATCTAACAATACAGCTCCAACTATCTTATTATCCATTTATTTTAGCCAATCAGTCATCTGAGTTAGTGCAGTACAAGTTGAGTGCCCTTCCCTATATGCATGCTGCAAGTCAGTAGTTAGCTTGTTCTTTAAAAAATGATAAAAATGATTGAAAAAAATTAAAATGATTGATGACTTTGCTCATGATGCGCAACCCTCAAATTATACAAATGTAACAGCCTGAATGCACTGGACTTGAAACAATGATACAGATGTAACCATGTGCCATTTAATGTATTATCTGACCAGCACTAGTGCTCCCAAATCAAAATTCCATGTGCATTCCACAGGTCACGTTTGTGAGTGTTAATATATATTTTTAAATCAAGATTACCAGAAGTTTCACGGCACATCAGAGAGCTCCTAAAAAGGCACACTAGTGCCGGTTGGGAACCACTGGTTTAGCCAAGTCACCATAGTCACAAACTATGGATCTACTGATCATCACCACCTTAGTCCTGTACAGATCAATGTCCCTCAAGACCAGGAGTCTCAAACTCATTTTCTTCAGGGGCCACATTCTGTCTTCGCTGAGGTCCAGAGGGCCACACTGCAAATGTAATATATTACCATGCTGTCTAATTTCGCAAAAACAGTACCCCTGTATCAATCTGTTGTGAAATGTTTGACCTTCCCTGACTGATTTCAGTGACTGTTAGTGGGCAGGATACAGTGAATATGTTTGTGCGATTACCTAATATATGGTGTTAAAAAGCTAGAGAAACCACTTAGAGAAACAAAGTAACCAATTACCTCATTAAAATAAAAATCATATTACGCCGTCATTAAATGCCTCGCCATCACAAAATAGCCAATTATCTTGCTACTATGAGAAATAAGTTAATACGATTTAAGTCAACTTATTCTAAAATAAAAATTATTATAATGGCCCGGGAATCATAAAGTTCCAATATAATGTGTGGTCTTAGATCATGGATACGGTTTCTCCCCTCTGGGCTCCCGAGTGGCGCAGTGGTCTAAAGACACTGCATCTCAGTGCTACCACAGCCGGCCGTGATTGGGAGTCCCATAGGGTGTAGGCCGTCATTGTAAATAAGAATTTGTTCTTAACTGACTTGCCTAGTTAAATAAATAAAAGGTGACATAAAAAAAAAGTCAAATAAAAAAAAAC